>NW_014555721.1:19733-21897 GCF_001313825.1 Dinoponera quadriceps
TGACAATGCACCTGCACACAAAGCAAAACTGGTTCAGGATACGATCAAAGCACTCGGCTGGGAGCTGCTACCCCACCCGCCGTATTCACCAGACTTGGCTTCCGACTACCATTTGTTTTCATCGATGGGACACGCATTGGCTGAGCAGCACTTCGATTCCTACGAGGAAGTCGAAAATTGGGTGACTAATTGATTTGCTTCAAAAGACGAACAGTTTTATTGGCGTGGAATCCACAAATTGCCTGAAAGATGGGAAAAATGTGTAACTAGCAATGGCCAATACTTTGAATAAAATGTTTTTTACTTTCCCATTAAAAAATAGTGTTTTGATTTCACAAAAAAACGCTCATTTCATACCGGTACATCTAGTACGTCTTTTATAGGACACCAGGCTCTCAGCAACGACTTCATGTCACCATCAGCATCACCATAATAAAACAGCGAGGATACCGCTATAAAATCTACAAGTAAATAATTAACGTGCTTCACCTTTGTTTATGCCATTGTATAATCCTTTTTCTTCCAAGTCTCATTGAAAGAACAGGGACATGTCATCACCCTTGCATCCTCTCATTCGAACCTAGATTCACAATCACCCTTGCATCCTCTCATTCGAAGAATATCGCAGACTTTGCGCCAACATTTGCGTGAAATCCCGAGGATACTTCCTCCCTAACGATCCTGAAATCATTTTTATCAAATGTTATGTTAGAGCTAGATTTCCTACATACTTAAGACCTCGCAATTTTCACGGTTTATTAGACGGACATATGCCCGGTATTACATGCAAATTATGTCGAAACGAAATGTTAGAAATGAGATGTGCTATTTTCCGTGACACTTGTCCGAACATGTATATAAAATTAATGCGCATATTGAAAGCACGCGGGCACGATACTTCCCATGTACTGCTTGTTCGACTGTAACTATTCAAAGTTAATGAATCTCGTAAAGATACAGGACTTTAAACAGTATTTCGATAACGTAATCACTACGGTCACCCGTAGGCACTCGGAAGATAAACAAAATGTGCCGACAATAACTACCGCAAGCCCGAATACATCCGATACTTCATAATTTCCCGAATTTATACAACGCGAAATGCATGTTAACCGCCGCGCATCATAACACCGATAACACCTATGCCAATACTGTTACGCTGTTCAATGTGTACTAAATCTCTTGCATTCTTCGAATCAATATTACGCTGTAGCGATTGCCTCCCCGCGTACTATTTAACCATTAGTAACCTGCGTAAAACCAACGTCGGTGTTCACAACATATTCGAATTGTTATATTGCCAAGGTTTGAGAGAAGTCATAACTTTAAAAGCGAAGTCAACATGTAACATAAGATTAATTACCGAACTCGAAGATTCCAAATTATAAATGTCGCTCGCGCGCAAAAAATACAGCAATTAAATCATTACAGGAATGCCATCAAAATGTGCTTATTCAGGCTGCCTAAAACGTGATGACATCCGATAATGAGAGATTTTCCAAATCTGCACCTTGCCAAGTGCATAATTTCATCAGCTTATTGCAATTTCAATAACTCACTTATTTGTTGTATGCTTTGCTATACTACAAAAGATGTAACGACAAACGAGAACTTAAGTTTTAACACATTCCACGCCCTTACCGAAAGAGATGTTAAATTTTGTAAATGTACATTTTGCGACAAACCCATCGTCTTTAAGATACCAATAGAAAATTGTCGCAACTGTTTTATTGCTTATTTTGAAATAATTTGCGAACTACGTAGCATATCAATCGACGTTAACAAAATACTTGGACTTCTATATTGTCATGTTCAAAGCAAACTAATCTACCTAACTGTCGAGCGAGAACATGAAGGCGTAAGAACCGCTAAAAACATTATAGACGAAATAGAATACTGACACTACACAGCGCTATTATCACACCATGCGAATTAATATTTAGCCTCGATACACACTAAGATTATTTGCGATTTATTATATTCTCGTTACAATCCCAGTCAACGAGGGGTCCCCGATTAATATTAAGCTACCTAGAATAATCTCTATACTCGAAATATATATACACATATAACCATTGTATCATCATACTTAATATTCAATGATAAAAAAAGTAAATATATACAAGGTGGGCCATTTTAATCGACCTAGTCGAATATTTCGAAA
>NW_014555722.1:0-289 GCF_001313825.1 Dinoponera quadriceps
AATTTTATCATTTAGTGAGAGGAAATCCAAGACTATACGCCAACGTTTAATAGCCATGTACATCTGCACTTTTACACACTAGGAGTATTATATGGCGATTGAGGATGTCGGATAACACAACCGTCTAGAAGTTGTTGCACATATTTATTTATTTTAATTTTATGAATTTGTGGAAATCTGTATACTAATACTATTTAGTATCTATTGGGTAGTCGTCTCTAGTCGGTATATGATGTTGCAGTACATGCGTTGCAGTCAATTTTTCCTCATACAATTAAAAGCATTCTTG
>NW_014555722.1:389-609 GCF_001313825.1 Dinoponera quadriceps
CATATTGCTAGAATTTTCGTTAAATTAATTTGTACGTTCGTCATGTCCGTCGGTAAAAGGCACATCAGTTTCAGATTTATCATCGCCAATTATAGATACAGGATGATATGAAACTAAAATTGCATAAACATGTGAAATTACGTTTGTGTTTGTATTATTTACATCACATTGATTATCGACTATAATACCTCCGAAATGAGAAGAATTTTGGAGATCAAAT
>NW_014555723.1:0-528 GCF_001313825.1 Dinoponera quadriceps
ACTTCCAGCATTACTTTGACCAATGGAAAAAACGAATGAAACGGTATGTGTCGAGGGGAGGGGAGTACATTGAAGGGGAGCATTCGATTGTAGAATAATTTTAAAAATAAAACTCTTTTTCATAAGCAGTCTCGTTATTTAATAGCCAGACCTCGTACATACGGTACTACCGGACGAGCTGCAGTTTTACAGTTTGTGTGTGTATGTGTGTGTGTGGCTGAGTGTATGTGACGATTCAAACACAACAANAGCTGCAGTTTTACAGTTTGTGTGTGTATGTGTGTGTGTGGCTGAGTGTGTGTGACGATTCAAACACAACAACATTTTTCTCCTCTCCCAATGCAACCAAATGCGTGACCGCGATAAACAACCTCATCGTTGGTGAATGAATATTAACCCGACGGGTAAAAAAAAAAAGACTAATTATTTAACATGATAGGTATTCTATCTCTGCACGAGCTCGTATAGGTACGATTAGACTGACTTGTCGCCGACGAAAAGAAGGGTGATTCGCAACGAGGGATTGAA
>NW_014555724.1:0-266 GCF_001313825.1 Dinoponera quadriceps
TGCAAATGGAAGAAAGCAAAAGTGTAAACATGTGTCGTTTGTAAAGCGCACGAACCGACACCGCCTTTAATGCTAAAAAGCTGTACGAGGGTGGTTCCTGAAGTACCCGACCTGTCCTAAAAATGGCGGTAGTTGTTTGAAAAATATCACTGTATTAGAAAGTACACAATCTGTAAAGCATATGTTTCAAGTTTGAAGACGCCACGTTGTTTAGTATTTGTTTGGCAGCCATCAATAGTGAACGTTTTCAGTGAATTTGTGAAAAT
>NW_014555724.1:460-995 GCF_001313825.1 Dinoponera quadriceps
ACAAAGCGGTACTGGATGATCGTCGACTGAAAGTGCGCGAGCTAGCAGACATAGTAGGCATTTCAAAAAATGCGGTACATCGCATATTATCTGAAAATTTAGACATAAGAAAGCTGTGTGCAAGATGGGTGCCGCGTTTGCTCACACTCGAACAAAAACAGTGTCGTGAAGATGTTTCAATTGAGTGTCTGGTGAACCCTATTCGCCAGATTTAGCCCCCTCGGATTATTTTCTGTTCCCAAACTTGAAAAAATGGTTCAGTGGTCAAAGATTTTCCAACGATGAAGAAGTGATGTCGGCAGTTAATGGCTATTTTGAGGAGCAAGACAGTTCTTATTATAAAAAGGGTATCGAACTTATTGAACATCGCTGGGAAAAGTGTACACAGCTGAAAGGAAATTATGTTGAAAAATAAATACATATTTTCCCAAAATTTTTGTGTTTTCTTTGTTGAGTCGGGTACTTCAGGGACCACCCTCGTATATGAAGAGTTGATATGGTTCAGGAATACGGTCGGACGGTTCATTGAAATTTC
>NW_014555725.1:0-1522 GCF_001313825.1 Dinoponera quadriceps
GGTCCAGACGGTTTACGGCATACTATACATATGCAGATATGTCAATTTGTACGCGATAGTCGTAAGGATGAATTGTTTTATACAAATGATATCGTAGAGTATTATATTAATTGTCGAAAATGAATTACATCAATAATTCTATTATATTATTTCTTACGGACATGTATATATTATATGTGAAATGTTTAAGAAGTATAACGTTAACATTGAAAATCACTAATCTCGACATATGACATATCGACTAAATAATCACCCATACAGCACAAATGTTCAAAAGACATTATAGAGAAGTCCCAGAGATATTTCATATTTACTTATGGAATATAGAATAAATATGCATATAAAATATTTGTATAAAATAGTAAAATATATTTGTATAAAATACAACTAAATATCCTGAAAATATCCCAAAGGATATTCTGAACGCATGCAGGATGATTCCGAGGACGCCTTGTGCTGTGTGGGTAATGATTTAATTAATNATGCATAGACGTAAGTGGTTCTATAAGTATCAATGGATAACCACGAGATGTTCGGGAATTCAGGAAGATGTCGTGTTACGTCATGCAAGAAAATGTTGTGCAGCCGAACCTCACGGTCATTGAAGCAATGACATTCGCCGCCGACCTGAAGCTTGACAAAAGAAAATTCCGATTTGAGAAATGCGTTATCGTAAGTACACCACAAGTCAATACATAAATGCGTAAAATGCTCCCCATCCTTTCTTTCTTTTACTTTACTTTTACGTTTTATAATATCCAAGATTGTCTCGCACCAACAGCTGTACTGTTAAATATTCATACATTTGTCGCCGCGCATAAGTCAGAGGAATATCTTTTAGACAGACGAGATCCTGAATACTCTCAGATTGTCTGCTTCACGAAACACAACCTCGGAGAAACTGTCCGGTGGCGAAAAGAAAATGCTGATGATCGCTCTCGAGCTAGTGAAAAATCCACCAATTATCATTCTTGACGAACCGAACAGGTAAGCGCACAAAATGCAAGTAACTTTATCTAAAGTTGCATATAAGCGCGCAGAAAAATTAATTGTTCCATTTGATAGTTCTATATAAAAGTTAAACAAAATCTCAATAGACATAAAGTGGAAATACCTCCACTGTCGTATGACACAGACCAAAATCTGAAATGTGATCATGCATTAAGGATTTTCAATTTTTTCAGTGTCAATATGTTGCAATGGTCACATACTTGTCAAAACTATGTTTCTGATAATGTATTACATTAGGTTAAGCTTGAAAAACATAATGGCTACTTGTTTTCATTTAGGAGTAATCGGGCTTTCCTTAGTTTCAGCAATAGTGATTGCTGTTTCACGTGATGTAATGTTAATAGCACATAATATTACAAGTGTTTTTCGACAATTTTTGATGCATTTAAAAACCACGCTTACAAGCAAGTGGTTATCTATTGTATTAATTTTACAATTTTATCGTTCTAATTTCTTTATTTGATTATTTTTCATCTTTCATCTCGGTGTTATATATGTTACTTACAAAGAG
>NW_014555726.1:0-222 GCF_001313825.1 Dinoponera quadriceps
ATAGGACGAAGAGGCACAATTGAATGGCCAGCTAGGTTACCCGATTTAACGCCTCTAGATTATTTTTATTGGGGTTATCTAAAGGATCGGGTATACAAAACAAAACCCCAAAATTTAGATGAATTACGGCAAAAGATCGTTGATGAATCAGCTCTCATTTCCACTGAAATCATCAAAAAGGCTGTTGGTGCTTTCTACCATCGATTAGGTTACTGTCAAGAA
>NW_014555726.1:312-650 GCF_001313825.1 Dinoponera quadriceps
ACTCACGTTAACCCCTTGAGGGGCAGTGGTACATATATGTACCACTTTTTTTTTCTCGGTTTTTTTCAAATTTCTAACACATTTATGCATGTCACAGCTGCATGTAAGGTTTTTTGAACTTCTGCGTACTTAATTTATCAATGTTCATCGCAATTTTGCAATTTTGCAATTATTTATTTATTTAAATATTAATTGTAAACAATTGTAAACAATTGTAAACAATGAAATTTAAAAAACCCGTTTTTTTTAATCGGCTCTGCTAAATTGACGCTAGTTATGGCTATAAAAATTTTTTTGTATAATTTATGCATAGTTCTATGATATATATATTTTTTAGC
>NW_014555727.1:0-211 GCF_001313825.1 Dinoponera quadriceps
TCGAAATCACAAAACTTTTGTCTGAAACATTTTTCTTTAAAATGTCGCGTTTACGAAAAAATCGGGTGAGACAGGTGGTCTGGGACACCCTGTATATGATTATTTTTATATATGATTATGCAAACAACATTTCTTATCTAGTTGCTTAATAGATAACATCCATTAATGCTTATATCTATGGTTCTGTTATATCTATGATATGGTTAAAAAA
>NW_014555728.1:0-226 GCF_001313825.1 Dinoponera quadriceps
ACTAGTGACAGATGAACCTCTTGAAATAAATCATGTTCATTTTCTAGTGTCGCCATCTACTGAAAAATCTCGGGACTTTTCAGCCCATGTATTGGGTTGGCAAATAAGTTCGTTCGGTTTTTTTGACTGGTATAAAATACAATTTATTTAATGTACAAAATATGTACTAATCAATAATGTATTGACCATTCTTTTCTATGACTTCTTGCCATCTTTTTACCAATTT
>NW_014555728.1:332-15158 GCF_001313825.1 Dinoponera quadriceps
GAACAAATGATAATCAGAGGGTGCCGGTGAATAAGGAGGGTGAGGCAAAACATCCCAGCCAAGCCTTAACAATTTGTTCCGAGTAGTTAATGAAGGGCTCTGGCATTGTCGTGGTGGAAGACGACTCCTCTTTGATTTGCCAATGCTGGACGTTTCGAACGTATTGCTTGATTCAATTTTATTAATTGGGAGCAATATACAGTTGAATCGATCGTCCTGCCTGATGGTAAGAGCTCATAATAAATGATATCTTTATAATCCCACCACACTGAGAGCATAATTTTCTTCGGGTGCAATTATGCCTTCGAGGTTGTTTGTGGTGGTTCACTGCTGCTTCCCCATAATTTTTTACGTACTACGTTATCGTAGACGATTCACTTTTCATCTCCCGTAACCAACCGCTTCAAAAATGGATCGTTTTCTTGGCGTTTCAGCAGCGCGTCGCAGATGGAAATGCGAGCGGTTAAGTTGGCCTTGGTCAATTCGTGCGGCACCAAAACATTGAGGCGAGAAAGGTATCCAAACTGACGCAATTGGTTTTCTACACTTGTGTGGGATATATTAAGTGTCGTAGCAATCTCTCGTACTGTTTGCGATGGATTTTTGTCGACGGTATTCTTTATTACAGCTGAATCAATCTCTGCTGGACGACCAGAACGGGACGCGTCACTAACATCAAAATCTCCAGAACGGAATTTGGCAAACCATTTTTGACACACACGTTCTGTTAAAGCATCGTCCCCNTCAGCTCGTATGCCTTTTTTGAAACAAAAAAGTAAAATATGGCGAAAATGGACGTTCTTTTCTTCCATATTTGCAACCGTGCAGTACGCAAAATACTCTGGTATTAACCGGCATATGTTTACAAATAGGTTAGGTGGAACGTCGCTTTTTACCTGCGCAAGCGCGTTGTGCGATAGCGTTGTGGAAAAGAGATAGCAGAACGAATAAACCTACTCCGATTAAAAAACCGAACGAACTTATTTGCCAACCCAATAGTATATTGCATAGCGGAGACCGCGAACCTTCGGTTCGCGTCTGCTTAAGTAGCGAGTCCCGCATCCCACAGAAGTGTGTAGTCCACACTCCGGATGGCGACGAGAAGAGGAAAGGGAGCAGATCAAGGAGCACCCAAGTATCATTCGCCGGCTGGATAAATGGCGGCAGCCCGATAATGCGGACGGACCCCAGGTGATTCTCCTTATTCTTTTTTCTGCTATCGGAGTTTTGCTATCGGCACCGCCTAGGCTGTCGTGTTCTGTTCTTTTTACAGCGGTAAAGCTGTCGAGCCGAGGACGCGTATAAAGACGGCTCGAGCAACAAATCGGGGTCCCGATATCAAACCTAGCTACCGAGGCAGGAGGCGTGACGGTTGGACCGAGGAAGTGGATCAGCCGCCGTCGGCAAAAATCCTGTAGCCTAAAAGGGACGAACTGGAAAAACAGTGAAAAAGGGGAGACCTATTTAAAAGTCTACGGGTCCGCCGCCTGGAAAAAGTCTTGTGCTTGGCGAACGTTAGTGACAAGCAAGCAATTTTCAAAAAAAAGTGTAGTGAGAGCGGGAGAATGAGAGAGCGTGCGAGAGAGATTGAGAGCGGGAGAGAGAGAGAGAGAGAGAGAGAGAGGACGTTCTCAACGAGGAGGACGAGAGTTCAGCCCGATCTTTGTAAAGCCGCCCATCCGCATTTAAGTCACATTATATCGCGTGGATCGTCCGTTCGGTCGACCGCCGTGCAGTCTTTCCGAAAGACTTGGGGAAAGTGGCGATAACGCCAAGATTAAATGAAACCCGTCGGTTGTTGCGTCGGGGTCGTACCGGGGGATCGTCTCCCATAAATGTACCATACCGCGCGGTCCTCTCCACCTTGGCTCAGCCGTCCCTCGAAAAGCCAGCCATTTTACAAGCATCGTGACATCGTGAGTTCACTATGTTTTGAGTCTTGAAAAATTAAAGTTGTACGTACGAGGCGTTACTATTTAACGTATTCTGTTATTGCTACCGCTAAATAGTAATAAAGGCAACCACTAAATTTTCGGGACCACTAGTCTTGTGTTTTCGCTTTTCTGTTCCGACGTGACCCGACAAACCACCTTGCCTCCAACTCAAGCTATACGTGAGCTATCGGTCCCGTTCGGGACGAGCTTAGGGCGCGAGAAAGAACGTATCGGATCCGAAGCCCGACAAGGCTTCGTCGATAATCCTGGTTTTTTTTGTAGGTGCGGCAAATCCACATCTGGCGCTTTTCCGTTTCGACATAGTTTGTGTAGTCGCTCTCGCGTCCCGCGTTCGCCGGTTTTACACCGGCGGTTCGGATCAATTCGAACCAAGAAATCCGGTCGCATGAGGGAGGATACCGTAAGTTTGTTAACCCGTAAATAATAGAATGGTAGAATGATGAATATGAGGTTACTCATTTTTGGAAAGCGCTAACGGCTACTAAAATCGAGAGGCCTTGTTTGACTGTTGTCTTCTTTGGGAGAAGTTCTGGTGGGTTGCTCGGCCAGTTGTTACTGGGTTCCTCGCCGTGTGATTCCAAATCGCGAAATCTTGAAGTTCGATATTTGACACTCGATTCTTGAATTGAATGATTGAGAACGTTTGGAAACGGACGCGAGCATTCCAGGCAGCGGAGCAAAGATAAAGGACTGCACGCAGAGTGCCGAACAAACAAATGAGAATAATGACAAAAATAATTATGACGAGCAACAATAGTAATACTGACGAAAAAGTTATGCACGAAGCGGCAAGGGAATTTGGTTTTTACAGGGACAGATTTTGAGAGTGGCAGATGACGATCACGAATGAAATCAATTTTCATGGAAAGAAGATATGAGAGGTTGAGAGGAGGTTTCCCAACGGTTTTTTAAGGGGTAAATGTATGGAGTAGATGTATGGGGTAATGACAAACCTTGAGATATAGGAAACAGAAATTGACCTTTCCTACAATTGAGAAGAGAAATATATGTTTTTTAGAAATGTATCCTTCTTCGAGAGAAAAAGTAGGTAGAGGCTGAACGTAGTCTTTAAAATGCTGGCAAATCATGCGCATGACATAAGAGAGAGAGGGAATAGCTGCGTTTTCGTGCGTTTGGGAGAAATGGGAAAAAATGTGGTGATTTAAATGTGATGTAAATATGGAGGTAAGGGGATGAAGATCAGTTGCGTGAGTTTATAACGGGAAGGATGTTGTACGATTTGTTTTCCTAGTATCGTATAATTTCCTAGTATCCTATAATTTCCTAGTATCGTATTAATCTTTACGACTATACGGCGCGATGATTACTAGTCGCAGCATTTTTCTGTATACTATTCGCAGACGGATGTTTTGAAAAGCAGTAGACGTATCTGGCGGTGCGTTATCGAAATTTCGTGAACAATTTTTGAGTCTTCGTTTTTTGGCGAAACAATGTTTTTCCATATCCGGTCAATTTCTTCTAGCTAGATTTCTAATTTTATTACAGGGCGCCGCTCAGTCAAATGAGTCTGCTTCCCAATGAACGAAGGCGGTTCAATAAGTACCCGTGTTAGACGACACAGGGCGTTCCTGAGGAAAGTTGGTGTTATCATCGTGTGTTGTCATCTATCAAACGACGGCAAAACAAATTGCAGACTGATTGATAGGTTAGTTTGGATTTGGCAGCCATTCGAGTAAAATGTGTTTCGTGATTTTCGCTAAGATGGAAAAAGAGCAGTATCGTTCGGTAATTCGCTTTTTGATTTTGGATGGGAAAAAATGTGAGGAGATAAAAGCAAAGTTGGATGCTGTTTATGGGGACACTTCGCCATCTATGACCACAGTTAGATATTGGTTCAACGAATTTAAATGTGAGCGAACATCCGTTTTTGATGAGGAGCGACCAGGACGCCCGGCAGACGTGGTTACCGAGGAAATCATTCAAAAAGTCCACGACATGATTCTCGCTGATCGACGAACGAAAGTGCGTGAAGTAGCAAAGGCCGTAGGTGTGTCGACCGGAACGGCAATTAATATTTTACATGATAAGTTGGCAATGAAAAAATTGTCGACCCGATGGGTGCCGCGATTGCTCAAGGTGGACAACAAACGGATGCGGCTGTTAACCGCCAAACTGCATGAATTGCGTTATGAATTGCTGCCGCACCCCCCGTATTCACCCGATCTGGCTCCCTGCGACTTTTTCTTGTTCCCTAACATGAAGAAATGGCTCGCGGGAAAAAAATTTAGCTCAAACGAGGAAGTCATCGCCGAGACAAAGGCGTATTTTGGAGAGTTCAACAAATCCTATTTTTTGGAGAGGTTAAAAAAATGGCAGGAACGTTGGGAGAAGTGTATCTTTCTAAAAGGGGACTATGTTGAAAAATAAAATAAAGTTTTTTGAAAAAATGGGTCTTCATTTCTAACACGGGTACTTATTGAACCGCCCTCGTAAAAGAACGAAAAGTTAGTAAAAAAAAAAAGGAAAATAAATTTCATCATCCGTAAAGCATGCAGAATGTTGTACAAAGAATCTTTGTTACATATCAATATTTATCATTTATATCTTCTATTAATTACAAAAGACGTATAAAAATAATAGGTAAATATTTATAATATAAAAACTTTGATTATGAATTAGTTTCAAACCGCTTGGCAACTTTCGCAAATTATAAATGATGATGATGTATATATATCTGAAGTCTAATTTAAATAGTTTATGAATAATAATAATTAAGGCATATGTAATTATGAAAACTATACTTACATTCATTTGTTAATTGTTGAGAGAGTAGGCGTATACTCTGTACACAAATCCAAAGAACGTTATCCTTGTAATATCCTACACATTTTATCTTTCTCTCTACTAAACTACATTAGCATATTTTAAAAAATGGAAAAAACACTAAATAAATATCTTTGGGAACCGCGACTGTTAAAGAGAATTGTACTTAGATTTCTTTTATAAAACCGGTGCGCATGCACTTTGTATATCTAGACATTCGTCGGAAAGTTAACTGCGCGGTGTTTAATTTTTTATGTAAAAAAATTACTTGAAGCGTTTTTCTGATGAGCTGTGAACACTAAATAATTTCAGAGATCCGTTTGAAGTTATGTAACTCAACATATGAAGGACTGAAGTATTAAAAAGTAGTAGATTTTTATGTTTGAGTGTTATTTTTATGTAACGCTCCGGATTTTTATCTATATTTCATATACGAGGTGTGTCCCAAAAGTAATAAGAATAGTTTTTGTGCGCGTGTCAGAAGGGCCACAAAACGAAAATGGCGGTCGAGGTAGTTGACGAGGGACCTTAGGTATGACTCTTCTCAGTTGCCTCCAAGCTTTTCTAGCAGTTGATACGTTAGCAAAGTGTGTTGTAATTTTAATGTCTTGTCACGGTTGAAAATGCAGCACAGTCTCGAGCAGCGTTACATTATTAAATTTTGCGTGAAACTGGGAAAATCTGTTTCCGAAATGTTAGAGATGTTGAGAACAGCTTATGAGGATGCTATTTTGTCTTTAGCTCAAGCCTTTAGGTGGCACAAAGTCTTCTAGGACGGAAGGGATAGCGTTGTGGACGAACAGCGCACAAGGCGTCCTTCAACTTGGAGAACTGAGGACAGTGTAGCTCGTGACAAAGCTGTTCTGGGTTAGGACCGACGTTAGAATATGAGTTTAATCGCAAATGAGGTAGGACTTATAAAAACAGACGTCCACCGAATCATTACGAAAAATCTGAATATGAGAAAAGCAGTCAGCTGCAATGAGAGCTTTGAACAACATTTCATGTAAAAACTTTGCGACGTTCCTACTCCGCCTCTCGAAGTTTGTGTAACTCGCGGTGGGAACGTCCTTGGGTACGGTCGAGAGATTGTCTGCGGCCCTCGGATGGCTCGCTGGACGTCCAGGATCGTTGAATAAAGAGAGGAGAGTTTTGGTAACGTTTAACAATATGTATATATTTCGCGTCTGAGTCATTGGTACAGATGTAAAAGGTACTTTAACTTGTCGTCCCGTGTACAGTGTCTATTGACATGTGTGCGTGTTTTGTACGGAACAGCTGTTCTTCGAGTTCCGTGGCGAGACGGTGGTGCGGTCGGACAGACGTGTTTCGGTACGCGGCGCGTTGTGTCTTCGGTATCGCGTGTTATGATCGGACGAGGCGCGGGGAGCAAGCGCGGTGTTTACGAGTCGCACGGTTAAACCACGATCGCCTTTAAATGCTCCGCGATGCGTTTTCCGATGCCTTTTAATTGCCACAGAGAGTGCAATCGGTAGCCACGCGCAGGTGACACGGAACAGCAGAGACACTCTACGGGCCTAGAGGCCCCAGGGGTCGGCACGGTGCGGCACTCAGGAGATCTTACTCCCACAATGTCGCAAATATCCCCTGGAGACTGCTACATCGGTAGCATGCGGAGGTTCGTGTCGCGAACAAACAAACGGTCGGTTTCGGTCTTGGTCGTGTCGGCTTTGCAAGGAGAGTCGGGGCCGAGAACACACGGCGGAGACGGCGAAGGCGCCACCCCCTTTCCCGTCAACTTTCTCGCTTGCGACTCGCGCCTCCCCCCGGATCTTACGTATTACGGTTCGCTCGCTTGGTTGCCCGCATGCAACCCGGTTTCGGTATCGCGAGGGACCCGGTGTCCCTTTCCGTATGGTGGCGTGTCGGGCCGAGATCGTGTGGCGGTGACGCGACCGAGAATACTCGGTAGAGACGGCGAAGGCGCCACCCCGGACTTGTCGTGCCGCAGTTCCTTCAGTCGCAGGCCGGCGGGGAACCGGGAACTTCCGGTGGAGACGGGGTCGTCCAAGGCAAGGATAGCGAGTGCGGCTGCGAACGCGCAGCTGAGACGGCGAACACACCACCCCGGTTCCTCGGCAACGTAGAGGACGGGATCCGGAGTAGCCTGCGAACGTGTCGCTCTGGCTGACTCCGGTGGAATCAGGTCCTGAGGCCTCCGCCGGCCTGAATATATATCCGACGGAGGCTCTCGGTTTGTGTTTGTTGACACGCACACGATCACGCTCTCGGCGGAAGCGCATCACGTGCGTGTCGTATCGATCAGGATGGCGCAAAGTGCCGATGAACGACCCGACGGATGGTCGGTCGGGCCGCGGGGAGGGTGACGGTGCTAGTGCGCCGTCACAACTTCTTCCATTGCTATGAAGAATAGCAGCAACGCTAGAATTGCTATATTCGATCACAAGGAGCTTATTTTGAAGAAGATTAACTGTAATTAAATGTATTATTAACAAAAGTTTTTTTTCTATGATTCTCTTTATTTTTGGGACACCTCATATCAAGAATTTCGTCTCGAATATTGCCTAAAATATCGAATTGTTTCAAATGGTTTTCAGAATTTGTTGGTGAGCATCGACGAGTTTGTGAAAATCTCAAAAGATTGGGAAAGAATAATTCTGCAAAAGTATGCAGACCGTTACGCAACGTTCATTTCAATTGTTGCAATATCTTTCGTCGTGGCAGGACTTACCGTCACTTTCGCTCCTTTATTTCTGCCATTGGAATTTCCTGTGGAAGTATGGTATCCATTTTCGACAAAACCATTATTACGAAAGTTTATTGTCTACGTAATGGAAATATTTGTAATTGCTCATACTGTCTTCTGTCTTGGTGTGGATGTTATGATCGCTGTTTTCCTGTTCTATGCGACAGCCAGATTGGAGATGTTGGCTCTTGAGATGCAACAAGCGATTAATGAAACTCATGTGATATCATGTATCAAGAAACATCAGGAAATAACGAGGTAAGTGACAAAAATAAAATATCTTCCATATTCTTTCTACGATTATCATAAATCGAATTTAACAAATTCTCAAATGGACGTACTTTTCCCTATAATTTTTATATTTAATAACTATCGATAATTATGCAGATTCAATTAATATGAACCTAAAAAATTTATTTTTTCTTCTTCTATAATTATGATAAATGATTAAAAAATATGATTAAAAGGTATGATTTAAAAAATTAGTTTTTTTAACATTAACTACTCAGATAAACATACATATTTTTCTAAAAAAATTGTTTATAGTCGGATATTGTATTAAATAAATTCGTCAAAAAGACACAAGAAAAAGTACAATAATACAATATTTACTTTTATAAAATTAAAATACATGGTCTGTCCCAAAAGTTTCAAAACTTTCATTAAAACTCACTTTATAAGGTAATAATTATAAATTTTTATTTATGATCATTCAAAATCTTGAAAAAATACAATCTTTACAATAGTTTATAGCTTTAGAAACTCCACTGAATGTTTTCCTTTTAGACGAACAAAATAATCTCGGTCAAAGCCTTCAAGAAGTCTAAAATAGTGGCGAACTTCTTTCCTTTCAGCAATACTTTTAGTTTCGGTAACAAAAAATAGTCACACAGTGGCAAATTTGAATATGGTGAATTATTAAGAAGTAGGACAGATTTGGAAGCGAGAAATTTCCGCACCGCGTAAAAAATGGAAAACAAATCGCACTCAGAATTTTCGCAGCTTCTAATCTTTGATCAAAATTTGATACACTTGTAACTTACTACTAACCAGTAATATCCTCGATATGTTTTACAGATATACGATCCTGTTTAAGGAGGAAACCTCCTTTATTGGGTCAAAAAAATCGATATTTTGGAAATAGTCTTAATCGATTGTTAACACATTGACAGCCGGCGACCTAAGAGACATTTAATGCCTGAGCGCCGGCCTTATTCGCTTGTTTCTGATCACTGAATAGCAAAAAAAAATATTTAAAACATTATATATTTTGGTAAAATAGTACATTTTATTCGTCACAAAAAATTTAACGGTAATTAAAAATATAAACAAAATTGAAATTTTTAATTTATAATTATAAAAAAAATACAGTTTCTTATTTCATGGTAGATTATTACATATATATAACGTAAACAGAAAAAAAAAGTTTCAATATTTAAGACAAGTGTGGTATTTCTCGAAACATTATCCAAAATGTAAAGGTACTAAGAATTCAGCACACATAAAGTTACTCTCACTTCTTTTTACTGTCGCAGCTACTCAAACGACAGACTCAGAAATCCGCGCTTTCGCGGGGCTGGCGCTCAATCGACAGACTCAGAAACCCGCGTTTTCGCGGAGCCCGCTGTGAATGTGTTAAACTATTCGAGAATATTCCCTGAAAATTTCAAGTCGATATCTGCAGTATTTACGAAGTTACGAAGTTAAAGCGGACGGGTCGGGTGACGAGTTCAGACGGGCTTAGCGACCCTCGGGCGGTCGCGTTTATACCTGCGTTCTCGGAACGTGTTTATACCTGCGTTCGAAAAGTCCGTTGGTAGAAATTTTATCTGTCTTCCCTTTCAAACTTGTTTTGACCTACGATCAGTTCACTTTCGTCTCTTGTCGAGTAAATACGTTGCTGAATGCAGCATGACTTCGTATCCGAAAGCGACACACGGACAGTCCAGACGTTCAACGAGGCCTCGAAAAAGGGAATCTCGTTGGAGTAAAGATGAAAAAAAAGAAGCCAAAGAAAAGGAAATTAGTAATATGAGTGCTTCGAGTACAAAACTAAGCAGTGCTAATGTTTTTGACATAGAAGTGAATAGGGCTCCGGCTGGAGCTGATAACTGGTGTAAGTGGCGCAAGGCTGAGGCAGCAGGTTGTGCAGCGTCATTTAAACATCCCCCTCCTCTTCACCCAAATGTTGAGCAACATTTGCAACCGATCATCGACGATCTTTCGAATGACAGTCTGTTTTGGAAAGGTGTTTAGGCGGTTACACACAGAATGCAAATAAAAGTTTCAATTCTACCGTTTGGCGTTTATCGCCTAAACACATTCACAGTGGAGCAAAAATCGTCTGCATTGCTGCGTATATTGCTGCATCGATATTTAACGAAGGCTACAATGCAGTGTTAATGATAATGAACAAATTGGATATCGAAATTGGGATCCAGGCACACAATTTTGCCATAACGAAGGACGAGAAGCGAATAAACAGACAGAACCGCCGAAGCTATAGCAGCTCAAAAGAGGCAAGAACGGCTCGTAGGATGGAGATGATGGCTCAAAACGAGTTCTACGAGGAAGCGGAAGGGCTACTTTATGCAGCTGGAATCGCTGATTAGCGTGAGACTGCCGTAAGTTGTGAATATATAGTATTTTTATGTATCTAAAACTTTAAACGCGTTTTTCTCGAAACACGTTTTTTCGATTTTGTGTACACGATTAACCTTTTAGGAACGACGCGCCACTATAGTGGCTTTTGCGGATATCATCTTTCAGGACGACGTGCCACTATAGTGGCTTTCGTGTATGTCATCTCTCTGAACGAGACACCACTATAGTGGCTTTCGCGGATGTCATCTTTGAACGACGCGCCACTGTAGTGGCTCACTCTAGTGGCTCACTCGCTCACCATTTGAATTGAATAATTGTCTTCATATGTATTGTTTCACACTTTTTTTTGTCTTTACATCAATTTACAACAGTATTAACAATAGACAGACAGAATATGCAGTCTTTGTTTTTAATACGGCAGTGTCAGGTATAAATTGTTGCTTTTTCCTTAAATAAATATACCATTTGCTTTTTCTAACATGTCCATATACATTGTTAGAGTCTCTAACCCCAAAATGCCACATGAAAATAGAAAACGAAGGGCAATTTTTGACAATTCAGGAACCGACTCGGAAATCGAAAATGAAATCAATAGAAACATGCAGGGTAGGAAGAAAAAAAAATTGAGAATACTCAGTTCATCCGAGTCAGAAGATTCTGATGTACGCGAAAAGGAAAGCTTTGAAAGAATAATCTAGTCATCTGCAAATTTGGAGCCGCAGGTGCATAAATTTGATTCCCGAAATTCTGGGATGGCAATTCGGCTCAATCGATCTGCAACTTCGATCGAATACTTCCAAATATTCTTCTCGGAAGATTTGGTTTCATTTATTGTTCAAAAAACAAATGAGTATTGAAGATTCAAGATGAACACTACCAGGCGCTCGTTCACAAAAGCTCACGAAGGGGAAACAACATTGAACAGAATATACAATTTCTTTGTTATTCGTTTACTAATGGCGAGAGTAAAAAAATACATTACACAGAGTATTGGACGAAATATGAACAATAACGTTAGCTGCAGTAAATATACAGTTGACCAACCGTTTAGACTGACCGAAAAACATTTTCCATTCTACTGCAAATCTAAAAATTCTAAAAAAGCGTTACGAAATTGTATAGTGTGTTTGAAAAACGATACAAAGCGAAGATCTCGTTATGAATGTGAAAATTGTGACGTAGGTTTATGTGTTGTACCATGTTTCAAAATATATCATACTTAATTATATTATTAATTATTAAAATGAATTGTTAAAGTTAAAGTATGTGTAATATATTTAAAAAAAAATTATGATTTAATCATCAAATACTTCATTTAAATGTACTCGTGCACAGAACGGCATTGCCCGTCACACTTTGCAGTGTTGTATCGTTTATACATCGTTCACGTCAGACTCTGCCGTCCAGGGAAATAGCCACACGCAGAATTCAGCCGTACCTAAAAGGTTAAGAGAAATCTTCTGTACCGATTTGGCTTTATGACATTTCATTTTAAAGATAATTAAATTCTCTTCGATGTGGCATTAATTGTTTTTTGAAAAAAATTTTTTCATATTTTTTTCGTATTTTAAAGTCGATTTTTTTAACGAAAAACACACTTTCTTTAAACTGTGTAAAAACATGCAATTTCGACTTTTTTTTTTTTAAATCGAAATGTCACATAGAAGCTATCATAAATATTACAAAAAATTTTGGTTCTTTTGTTTCAGATCAAAATTAAGGACGCTACAGTGTACACAGTGGAGATGTTTCATAAGCGAAGCGATATTAATATGGTGTCCGTTTTTATAGTAAACATCTTTTTTTTTTTTTAATTCCTGTGTACTCTTCGATTGTGTATTAAATTGTCATAAAGATTTCAAAACGTGTCAAGTTATTATACCCGAGAAAAAAATTCGTAAAAATCATGTATTTTTCGAGCGTGTAAAGGAGGTTTCCCCCTTAACCCTTTCGCGGCGAAGTGCTCTGGAAAGAGTTGCGCTCTAAGCAGCCGATGCCAGATCGACCGCGCGGACCAAATACGCGAGTCGTTCCGAACGCAGTGTGTATATAATATTTGACTATGTAAAAAAAACCTTTGCACAAGAAGCGTATGCTGCTAGCACGTCAAAAACAACTTAATGGACATTAATGGCAGTTGTTGATAACAAACGAACAGCGCCTTCGTACGAAAAGAGCGGCTCCGGATGGGCGCCATCTGGCGCTGTTCGTTCACCGCGGGTAAATTTGCCTGAGCGCCGAACGGCGCTGTTCGCTGAGAATGAGCATCTATAGCTGAGCGCCTAAAGGCGCTGTTCGCCGCGAAAGGGTTAAGCAGATCAAGAATTTTTTCTAAGGTTTCGACCATTCAACTGGTCGATGGCCACTTGCTGCGCTTATCATCTTTGAGGGATTCTCTATTCTGAAACTTCACAAATCACCCATAAACTGTTATACGGAATAGTGCTTTATTCCCTTATCGTAACATTGCTTCTATTTCTGTGAACGCTTCATCCAATTTCAAACAAAATTTGATACTTACTTTTTGCTCTATCGTAATTACTCGACAAGTATCACACAAGTTGTCGGTTATATATTTGTAGTAAACAACCAGTAGAAAAATCTCAGTTCAACTTACAGAATTTGTGAATAAAATTTAAACAAGGATAGTGCAACTTTATTTATAAAGATGGAGCTACTAATACCGTCCGTACAAAAAAGTTAGGAAACTTTTAGGACAGACCGTGTATACTTTGAACTCAAGTAACATTTACTCTTACGATTTCGAATAGCAATATTTTCACGATTACATTGACTGAATTTTCATTCTTCTGAGTGAGATTTAATTATGAGCAATTTAAAAAATGAATGTAATACATTATAGTTTAGATACAAATTCTGTTTTTCATTTTCTCTTATAAATTATGTCAGAAAGCTCTGCCAACAGAATATAATATAATTAGAGATCATTCATAATGAACAGTCGAACATACATTTAAAAATCCTAATACAAATTTTTTTTTCTGTACTTTTTCTTTTACCACTTCACTTATTTAACTGTTACATAGCTTTTATCAAATATGGCAAATCGTAGGACACACTATCGCACGCATAATATACATCTGTGTAGCAAACGGAGTTTTTATTAGTTACATTAATAAACGAGAGTGGATCAAATATAAACGAGCCAAATTGCGCGCCCGTCGGTAGCGTGAGGGGTCTGCAACGTTTTGTACATTGGAGAAGAGTCATGCGGAAGGCAGTAATAACGTTGGCGCACCACGTGCTTCTTACTCTCAGCAGCAATCACGATGAGCGAGAAAGAGGTACACCCCGCAGTTGTACAACGTGTTATTATTAAGTTGTTCGTCAACGAAAATGTAAATGCTGCTGAAATTCGGCGCTGTTTACTCCAACGTTTCGGGGAAAGAACCCTTTCATAGACTCGGGTGAAGCAGTGGTATAACGAATTTAAGAAAGGACGGGAGAGTGTTGAAAACATTGCCCACCCGTACGTACCCGCACCAGCATCATAGCGCCGAAAACCTAGGCGGTGCGGTAGGCGTTCTGCTGGTCGATTTTCTTCAAGAACGTCGAACCATTAATGCTGCCTATTATTGTGATCTTCTTAGCCAAGTTCGAGCTGCCTATCGGTCAAAAAGGCGCGGCGTTCCAATCAGAAGTATATTGATTCTACATGACAACGTTAGACCCCACACCGCAGCAGTAACACAACAAAAATTGGCCGATATGCACTGGACTGTTCTAGAACATCCACCTTACAGCCCAGACCTGTCACTATGCGACTTCTATATGTTTGGGTCACTCAAGCAAGTCCTTGGTGGACAGCGCTTCACAACGAACGAGGAGATGCAACAGTTCGTGTGCAATTAGATTGATACACGTCCGCGAACTTTTTATGATACCGAGGTTAAAAAATTACCAGACCGTTGGAGGAAGTGTATAAATAAGATGGGGGACTATATAGAAAAATAAGAAAAATATAAATTAGAATCGATTTTGAGAAATATATGGTTTTTCTGCAAAAGGCTCGTTTATATTTGATCCACTTTCGTATATTACAGACAGATGAACCTCTCGAAATAAATCATGTTCATTACATGTGTTTAGTGACACTCCACGTTCCACGATATGACATCTCCACCTTTAATGTGTCTGATTGACAATCAGTAACTATTGTAAACTGCAATACCGATATCGTGTTGTAATATTAAACTACTACATGGGCTGAAAAGTCTCGGAATTTTTAATGAAAACAAGCGTTTTTTGGGCAAAGTTATATTTATTCCTCAACATAGTTGCCTTCGAGTGCAATACATTTGGTATAGCGATTTTCCAACATTTCAATGCCCTTTCTGTAGTACGAAATGTCCAAGTCTTCGAAATATGCCTCGGTTTCCGCGATGACTTCTTCATTCGATGTGAATCTCTTTCCCTGGAGCCACCGCTTGAGGTTTGGGAACAGATAATAGTCGCTGGAGGCCAAATCTGGAGAATATGGCGGGTGAGCAACCAATTCGAATCGTAATTAGTCCAATTTGGCCATCGCTTTCAAGGACGTGTGCGATGGTGCGTTATCGTGATGGTACAGAACTGTTTTCTTCGCTATATGGAGCCGTTTTTTCTTTATTCCGTCGTTCATTTTGTCCAATAACGCTGCATAATACTCTTTCGTAACTGTTATTCCCTTCTACAGGTAATCGATAAAGATTATGCCATGCGCATTCCAAAAAACGGAGGCCAAAACCTTCCCGG
>NW_014555729.1:0-4270 GCF_001313825.1 Dinoponera quadriceps
TGAACAAAACACTCAAAGAAAACTGTACCACGACAACGTCAGGCCACATACTGCTATGGCGATTCGCCAGAAAATTGCAGAGATACTCTGGAAAATTCTGTCACATCTACCATACTTTTCGGGCCCATCACCATCAGATTGTCATCTGTTTCTCTTCCTGCAAAATGATTTGAAAGGAAAATTTCAAAAATAAAGCAGATGTCAGCTATGCACTGCTTGAGTTTTTTGCCACCAAAGATGAATCATTTTATAGAAATGAAAACCACAAATTACCATCACGCTGCGAAGAAGTCATTAGTAACGAAATTATATTGTTCAGTAAATATTAATAAATGTATTAAAAATGTGTTATTTTCTTTTAATTCAAAAACGGACAGAACTATCCGGGAAACCTAGCATATATGTAGAATATCAATCTTGGAGAAACACATATTACGAATAAATTTTTATAAATATGCAAAAGTAAATATGAGATGTTTGAGATAAAATTTTTCAGCCTGAGAAATTATCAGCTAAACGTACGTATGAAAAACGAAAACCGTTTTGTAAATAGCTTGTAATACATATTTTCTGCACGCGCAAAAATACTTTTATCATAATTTTGCATGTACAGAATGTGTACAGTTATTTGTAAAAAGGTTTTTCGATTTCTAAACGGATGTCAGTTGGTAATCTCGGAGCTGTCCGGGGCGAACAGGTGATGAATTCCCTGTTCAAGGTATTTCGCGCGACAAATCACCCAAAACGAGGTCGGCTCCCCGCGAGCTACGCGATAGACGAAACGAAAAACCGAGAGTAGGGCGTTAGACGCTGTGAGCGTCTACAAAAATCCAAGCGCTCGTGGAAAGTTTTCCACGATGTTATTTCGCGATAAGCTCGACTAACGAAACAATCCGCACGGAGAGGATAGATTTTACATAAATTTTACGGGCGATAGGTCGCACGAACTCGTGCGAGGGAGACTGACACAATAACACTTACGGCAAAGGCGTAAGAATACGCGATATGTTCACGAGGACAAAAGAAAAATAACATTTATTACACACGGAAATGTCGGTGACAATAAAAGAAAATAAACCAAAGAAAAGTCAAGAGTATTTCAACGCGAGATCGTCGAAGAAACGCCGCTCAAGCAGTCGTTCTCACCGGAGAATCTACATAACTTCGTCGACTGACGTCGAGAACGTCAACGTTATCAAAACGCGAATTACGCTAAAGACGTTACTTTAACTTTCGAGGAGTGCCGTAACGACGGTCGCTCTCACGGTAATACGAGAATCACAATAATACGTTACGCACGCGACAATCAAGACGTACGCGATACATCTATCATGATTTATACTCGCGCGACCTGGACAAGGTTGAACGACAGGCGTGCCGCCGAACGCGAGTCTTTACACGCTAACTTTCAAACGCCAATCTTAGTCGACTCGAAATTTGTCACAGGAATAGGACAAGCAATTTAGCACAATGATACACGAAAATGCTAGACCGAAAATACAAGAGTACGAAAACGCTACACGGAACGAAAACGCGAAGTACGCGAAAGACGCGACTGAGAGCGATTAGCCAAAGTTCTCAGTTGACGAGGAAACGTTTCGAGCCAGACGCGAAAATATTTTGTCGCTCGCGACTCCCTGAGTCGCGAACACGATCTCAAAATTTCTAACACAACTTATCGGCGTCCAGTGCGCTAGATAAGTGGAAGTGGAAAGCCAAAATTTTTCTGCGAGTTACACGCGAAAAATGCGCGGAAAATGCGCGAAAGATCCGCCTAGTATCTGCGACCCAAAATGCTAGGTACACGCAAAAAAGAAAGCCAATACCTTGCGATACATAGGGGATGCGGCCGAATGCTCCCGACGGAGACTAGCTATACGCTGCCCCATCCTGTGATTCGTACCTTGCACACACTACTGACGTAAAAAATACGTTCCACAAACGCGAAAATGACGTTACACAACGCAATACCAATGTGAAAGAACGCTAATGAAACGTGAAGAAAACGTAACACGAACGCGAGAGAATACGCTATATAACCGCGAAAGAAAGCGCTACAGAAACGCAAAGGAAACGCTAATAAGACGCGATATAGACGCTACATGAACGCGAACGAAAACGCTATAGTAACGCGAAAATAACGCTAAGCTCAGTACGACACAAATGGCTAATCCATCTCACATTTCGATCTCTTAAGAACCGGTCCTTACACAAGTTTTGCAATTTTCCACAGCCTACGATGGCGCAGGCACGAAATCCCGTCGCTCAACGGATTCGGAATGCTTGATACACCCAATGCCACAGATTTTACAAGATACTAAACTGCCGAGACGATTGATCTTGCACGACGTGATTTGGCTCTGACGCGAGTTTGTGGTTCTAGATTAGAAAGGGCAACCTCACCAAACAACTCCGTCTTTCCCGTAAGTCGCCTCTCGCGATAACCTGTTCAGCAGCCTTGGAAGCGGTAGCTCGGAACATCGGAATTGCCAGCCGTGGTGATTGTAGCGACGGTCGAAACGCAAGAAGCACTGAAGGATTGTCGATCGCTTCTTCGTTAACCGCGATTCTTCTTCTTACTCAATACGCGTGGGGGCGCGGACCAATTAGCGCACAACAAGAGTTCGCAAGTCGCGGCGCTCACGAAACACAATCGGGCGAGTAGCGTAGGTTATCTTACGCCGCTCGTATATCCTTTTTGCTCGGGGCATCTTTCTTCGATGACCGTTTGCCTCCTGGTTTTTCGAATATCTCTCGGAGTATCTCATATTATCCTTTTCGGCTTCTTCGTTTTTCGGACACCGGCTGACATGCACGTATTCTTCCACGGACAACAGACGACGCGCACGGCCATGCTCCCGCCTGGTCAATCTGAATGCTGCCTCAGGCCCGTTAGCGTGCGCCGGATTCGCTGTTTTCTTCCGGTCGTCGTGGTCTGGCCGAATCCTGTCCTGCTTTCCCTCGGCGGCAGTCCTCTGCGTGGTCCACTTAAGGCATTCGCCTTCCGCAGGTCCCGTAAGGCGTCAAATACAAAGAATTAAGTTTTAATATTAAGTCAGAATTCGCTAAATCGGTCCTCCTCCGTGAGATCGATAAGCGACGTTTTCCGGTGTCCCCAATCGTGGCTACGCATTCTGTGTTTTATGACGTGCGGAGAAACCGTAGCAGCGCCGCAACGTCACAATATAACAGGTGGGCTGATAAGTTCCCGGTCTAAATAGAAAACACAACTTTTTTGGTAAAAATAAATTTTATTCATCAACATAGTTTCCATCAAGAGCGATACAGTCACTCCAGCGCCTCTCTAACATTTCTATACCTTTAAAAAAAACGATTTATCTTTAGCATCAAAATAAGCGTTTGTTTCGGCGATCACTTCCTCATTAGAGCCAAATCTCTTACCTGCGAGCTTTGGCTTTGTTTTGGCGTAATATACTTTTGGTTGTGTGAAAATGTCTGATTTTGTGCCAAATAATCGTCATTTGCGGGAAGTGTTGATTTTCTTATTTCATTCAAAGAAAACGGCGGCTGAAGCTCATCGAGAGCTTCAAAAAGTTTACGGAGATGCTGCTCTAAGTGAAACAACGTGCCGTGATTGGTTCCGTTGCTTCAAAGACGGTGATTTCGTTGTTGATGACCGTCCGCGTGAAGGAAGGCCAAAAACCTTCGAAGACGCTGAATTGGAGACATTGCTCAATGAGGATCCATGCCAAACGCAAGAACAGCTTGCTTCAGCATTAGGAGTTACCCGCCAAGCCATTTCCAAGCGACTGCATGCATTGGGAATGATTCAAAAGCAAGGAACTTGGGTTTCTTATGATTTGAAGCCAAGTGACGTTGAGCGTTTTTTCGCTTGTGAACAACTGCTCCAGTGGCAAAAAAGGAAGGGTTTTCTTCATCGCATCGTGACGGGTAATGAAAAATGGATTCATTACAGCAACCCAAGGAAAAGAAAGTCATGGGGACTGCCCGGTCAAGCTTCTACGCCGTCGGCTCAGCCGAATATTCACGCTGCGAAGGTTATGCTGTGTATTTGGTGGGACCAAGTCGGTGTTATTTATTATGAGCTGTTGAAACCGAACGAAACCATCACTGGGGGACGTATCGAATTCAATTGATGCGATTGAGCCGAGCACTACGCGAAAAACGGCCACAATACGAGCAGAAGCACGACAAAATGATTCTACTGCATGACAACGCTCGGCCTCATGTTGCCAAACCCGTTAAAACCTACTTGGAAACGCTCAAATGGGAAGTCCTACCCCACCCG
>NW_014555729.1:4459-5742 GCF_001313825.1 Dinoponera quadriceps
AATACTTTGAATGATTCATTTGTAACCATTTTTTCACAATAAAGTTATATTTTCATAAAAAAAAACAGCGAGAACTTAGTTGCGCACCTAATAAATAATAGAAAATATAGCTTAATATCAAACGGACATTTATAAATTACCGTTGTTGGAATAATACAAATAAAAAATGAAGATTAAAAGTAAAAGTAATCCTTGTAACTCTTATATAATACAAATGAATCTGACGCAACAAAAATATTTGACATACCGGTACGGTGAGAATAACTACCTTATATAATTCAAGGAAATTAATAATTATGCTATGATTTATATGTGTGTTTACAAAGTGAAGTTACAATGGAGATAAGAATAAAATTATTAAAAGTCATTTATAAATACATCGGACGATTAATATAAAACACTAATGCACATATGCACATGAGAATTAACATAATAACTGTGACTGTGACAAATAAAAAACTTTAACCTAGAAAACTCTAAGACTGGGTATCTGACTGGGTATCCCTACTATTGGATCTAGAATAAAGTATGTGAACATGTGCGATAACGAAATCTTAACTGCTATGAATAAACTGGTTATAAGGATGAAAAAATAATGATGAGAAGGCGAATGCGAATGCAAATATGAGAATGAGAATGCAAATCCATCAATGAGAAAGCAAGAATGTCCGCGAAATGCCAAGAATTGCGCGAAGAATAGTGCAAGATAATTTAATAGCGTTTTTATTTGGTCTAGGGTTTAACTCAGGTTGGATCGGTAATAGCGTCCTTTCCGCAAATGGGCCAATTCTATTACTCCGTTAGGACGTCATTACCTTCTCCAAGGTTAAACCACAACCTAATCGAAAACACTATAAACTAAATCCGAATCTAGTAAACGATAATAAAATTTAAATTGACGGATCGATTATACTTATTAAATATATTGTACTTATCACGAGGAATTATCAAAATATTCTTAATTCAATAATTATTGTTTTGTTTTTTGGCGCATTCTCTCGCATGAGATAGCCACTTTTTATCGGAGCTAAAATTTGATTTTCTGCAGCATTTGCATGAGAGTTTCTTATTACAAATGGAACGTAATTTTTAAACATTATTGTAATTGGTAAATATATATATTACTTTTAAAACAAAAATCTGTTTCTATTTAAGCCGTTTAAAAGATGCATGAAAATTTTTGTGTTAATGTGGATATATTGGTAATACAAATAAGTTTCCGCCGAATTTTAAAATAAAAATTATCAATTTATTGTAAAAAAAATATACTTTATATTTTATTC
>NW_014555730.1:0-721 GCF_001313825.1 Dinoponera quadriceps
CACACACACACACACCGCCCTCCGATATACGTGTGCGCCTGAGTAGCGGCACCGTGCGTGGGACGCAGAACAACAGTATCTTCTCTTTCTTTCTATACAACAGCGACCGCATCCATTAAAAACCACTTTTATACACCTGCCTGAATCACCTGGAATCAAGACAAGATTCTTAAAGCCCAGACCGACCTAACGGAAAATAGCTAGACGCGTGAAACATACATACAATATATATATAAAGTCCAGTAAAAAGTAATCCATTATTTTTGTATCAAATTGGAGGCTTTATTTAACATAGTTACAATGATACGATTTAGGTCAAATATGCACCGTTCTGTTTGATAACTTGTTGCCATTTCGAAGGTAATTTCATTATGCTTCTCTCATAGAAACCCTCGTCCCTATTGGCAAAAAACTGGGAAAGTCGATTTTCACAAGCTTCTCTTGAGGCGAATTTTTCACCAAAAAAAAATTCGCAATAGAAAGGAACAGGTGGTAATCACTTAGTGCCAGGTCCGGACTATTAGAAGCTCCCCCGATTTTCGCTTCACCTCTTCCATCGACTCGAACCGGGTTCCTTTTAAGACAGACTTGATCTTTGGAAACAGCAAAAAGTCACAAGGTGCTAAATCAGGCGAGTACGGCGCATGTTCGAGCACTGGAGTGCCTTTAGCAGCTAAATAACGCTTCACAGACAGCGCGTTACGGGCAGGTGCATTGTCCT
>NW_014555730.1:806-2379 GCF_001313825.1 Dinoponera quadriceps
GGTAATCACTTAGTGCCAGGTCCGGACTATTAGAAGCTCCCCCGATTTTCGCTTCACCTCTTCCATCGACTCGAACCGGGTTCCTTTTAAGACAGACTTGATCTTTGGAAACAGCAAAAAGTCACAAGGTGCTAAATCAGGCGAGTACGGCGCATGTTCGAGCACTGGAGTGCCTTTAGCAGCTAAATAACGCTTCACAGACAGCGCGTTATGGGCAGGTGCATTTTCCTGGTGCAAGATTCACAAATTGTTTTCCATAACTTCGGCCGTTTCTTACGAACTCGCTCTCGCAGTGTTGCCAAAACTTTCAAATAGTAAGTTTGGTTTACAGTTTGACCCTCTGGAACCCATTCAGTCATCACGATGCCGTTGATGTAGAAAAAAGGCGGAGTTGAAATAGAGACAAGTCGACCTGGGCGTTGGTCATTTTCGGTGCCCTCTCGGCCTTTAGAAAACCATTTATACCATTTGAAAACACGCGCACGAGATAGAGAATTCTCACCATAGGCCTCTTTCAACAAGTTGTAGCACATAGTCGGAGTTTTTTTTAATTTATCGAGAAGTTTCACATTCATCNGCCTCTTTCAACAAGTTGTAGCACATAGTCGGAATTTTTTTTACTTTATCGAGAAGTTTCACATTCATCCGTTGTTCGTGTTTTTCGTCACTCATTGTTATCGGCACAAGAAAAAAACAGGTACGTTTCTAACCTCTATAGAAAAAATACTACTACAGCTTTAAAAACGAGTTTTCGTACTAGAATAGTAGTACAATTCCACCTATCCAACGCTGCATTTGTTTCCCCCCTTCACTTCTAGGACGATTTCTGCTGGCGCAATTTCGTTACTTAATAGCCAGACCTCGTATTTGTTGATAATACTGTTATCAAACCGAAAGGCAATCGCATTGGCACAGTTCGGGATCTCTCTTTCTCTTTCTCTTGTACTCTGTGATAATTANAGTTTCACATTCATCCGTTGTTCGTGTTTTTCGTCACTCATTGTTATCGGCACAAGAAAAAAACAGGTACGTTTCTAACCTCTATAGAAAAAATACTACTACAGCTTTAAAAACGAGTTTTCGTACTAGAATAGTAGTACAATTCCACCTATCCAACGCTGCATTTGTTTCCCCCCTTCACTTCTAGGACGATTTCTGCTGGCGCAGTTTCGTTACTTAATAGCCAGACCTCGTATTTGTTGATAATACTGTTATCAAACCGAGAGGCAATCGCATTGGCACAGTTCGGGATCTCTCTTTCTCTTTCTCTTGTACTGTGTGATAATTACTTTCGCGGGACTTATCAGAAGCCGAGAGTTTTGTGTGCAAAATTCTCCCCGATAGGCCGTAGTCGGCACAGATCCGCACGGTTCGTTTACGGATTTATATGTAAATCCTCTTTTTTCTTCTATTTGTTTATCCTTCTGCGTCATCCTTTGGTGACATTTTCCACTCAACGCGCTAACAGGCATAAACGTATGCCAGCTTTGATATCAAGTTTTTTTGCTTTAACTCGTGTGGCACCCACACATCTAGCTTCTTTAAGAATCCAGCCTCATTTAAATGGTTCCAA
>NW_014555730.1:2392-7995 GCF_001313825.1 Dinoponera quadriceps
GAATCCAGCCTCATTTAAATGGTTCCAAACGGTTTTTGTGCAATGTTTAGCTCCTTGGCAATCGAAACGGTGCTTACATGATGGTCAAACTCGACGATTTCCATTACTGTATCAACATTTTCGACAATTGGCCTCCCGGAGCGTGGTGCATCTTTGATATCAAAATTACCGGAACTGAATCGACGAAACGAAAATTGTGCGTGATTGGCTCTTACAGTATCAGGACCTTAAACACTATTCACATTTTTAGTCGCTTGGCTTGCGTTTTCGCCTTTATCAAAGAAAAACTGTAAAATATGGCATATTTTCTCTTTGCCAGTGTCCATCTTTGACGCGCGCTCAAACAATACTGAGTGAAGCAATCACAAAACTGTCTCAGAGGTTTTTTTAGTACGAAATCTTATCTTTCTAACGCCATCTGGCGTAATCCGATCGGACTTATACAACGCGAGATACAGATTAGTAAAACCCTCTATTGGAAAAATAATAGATTATTTTTTACTAGACCTAATAAAATTGAAATAATTATTCAGAGCAAGCAAGTTCTTTATTATTATAAAAATTATTTTTGCCACCATTACGATTCAATATTCTGCTTTATTTATGAACGACGTGACAATGCAAAATATTGCCCGTCACTCAGGCGGTGGCCTGACCAAGGGGGAGCCGGAGCTCATGCTCGCGGAGAGAGGGCGATCGAGTGCCTATTTTTGGTCCTGTGCGACACTTGCGCATAAGACGGATACCCGCGGATTTGATAATTCTATATTTTGAGTGGAGAAACTCTCGCGAGCCAGGACAACAAAGAAGCTAGAGAAAGACGCAGTGGAACGGGGAGACGTTCGCCCGGACGGGTGCACGGCAAAGGAGCGGGATGGCCACCTTGCAAGTATAAAAACGCAAGGCTCCGCGACCCGGTCGGAGTTCATGCAGAAGGATCCCGGGTATCCTATGGAACTGCTGCAAGTCTAAGAGTTGCCGTATTCCGTCCAGGAGCGAACAGGCGAAAAAGCGTCATAAGAAAACAATAACCAATGCAAGGTCCCGCGAACATCCGCAAAACAAATGATTCGGCCGAAGAAAATAAACCAGGAGCGGCGTAGCGCGATAGATCCCTGAGGCGGTTGCTTCTATTAAACGGGAGGAGCAATGCTCGTCACTGTGCGGCCCGTATGCGTTCGAAGCAGAAGTGCGAAAGAGCGAGCAAACAAGCGAACGAGCGAGCAAGCGTGTGAGAACCAGGACCGTAGCTGTGCCCAGGAAGGAGCCCTGGAGAGGAGAGGCAAGCTTCCGGTGGCGAGTGGGTGAGCGAGGCCTCATACAGTCACAAACTAAAAGGTCGAGTCGCAATTGATTCCGGAGAAGTAGTATTGCGAGTAAATTGGAAAGATCGCCGCCGCTTCTCGGCGGCAGACAGAGTCGGAATACTGCCGGAAGTTGCCGCCGCTTTTCGGTGGCTAACAGGAAAGAANTTGCCATCGCTTTTCGGTGGCTAACAGGAAAGAACTCGGTCGTCCTCAAACAGTGCCGGTCGCACAGTCCGCGTCGTTTCAAAGTCGAAAGGCGTGCGTACGGACTCGCGCGTAATTAGGACGATTGTGCGTAGGAACTGTTGCCGGCGGGCGAGTACGCCGGGGCAGCAACTACTGCCGGGAGAGAGACCCAGCTGGCGCCCAACTTAGGACACGGAGAGATATGCTCAACGGTTGCCAGGCAAGTGAGCGTAAAACGCGACGAGAGCCAAATTAATTGCTGCCTTCGAACGGCCTAGATCCGCCGCTGGAAATTACGTCTCGCGGAACAACTGGCAAGACACGCTCCGTTAGAATCCGTTGCTGTATTTCCCGGGGGAACAAAGCGAATCAACTGTTCGTGAGCAGACTACTGAATTCGAACGTAAGATCCTGGTCGGTTCAAACGTGGAGCCGAACATCTCAAATCACCGCTAGATGATCGGACAACATCGTCTTGTATTCTTCAACTTAAAGTAAAGTTTGCTCTTGTTATTCTTTTTTTAAACGCCTTGTCGAGCTTATTTTCTTCTCCCGCTTCTCCTCCGACTGTACGACAGTTTTCGAGGAGGCGCACAACAACCACAAAGCTCTCCGGCGCGGAATCGGGCGAGATGCGATTCCGCGCCGGAGAGCGTCGTGGTTCTTGTGCGCCTCTTCGAGAGCTGTCGTTCGGTCGGAGGGGAAGCGAGAGAGGTATATAATCGGAGATTGACCGGTTAACAGTAACAATAACAATAGTTTATTATTCGCACGAAGTACTGCAGAGACGACTTTCTTTTAATACATCGGTCATGTGAGGTATCATACATGCTTTGGACTCTAACGGACGTAACGTTCGCTTCGAAGTGCTGGATTGCAAACGACAACTATGCTTCGCACTCCGGGAGATTCGGCAGCAAGATTTAAGAGAGAATTGCCTTGTAGATTGTTCGGTGAGGGTCTTTTCTAATCTGCGGATCTCGGCCGTTTTACGGTAGCAACAACTAAACTCGCGTCACCGTTTTATTCTCTCCTGCCCGGCTACCGCTGCTTAAATCTTTCCGGGCTTTTCCTTCTCCCTGGGTGCCAGCCGGGTCTCTCTCTCGACAGTGGTGCACTGCTTACGGCAACCGGTCCCATTCTCACCGGTGTGTTCCTCGCCGGCAGCAGTCACCACGCTTTTCCCCGCTCTACTAGATCCTTATTTGTGCTCTCGCCCGCCGCATGCACCCGAGCTTCGATGCGCGCTTATCATCTACGCAGTATTTTTTCCGCGCGCCGCTCGCGATACGCGGATATTTTCTACACGGAATTTCCTTCTAAGCGTCTCTCCCTCCACGCGGATCTTTTCTACGCGGAATTCTCCCCCCTCACATCTCTTTCCGGTTCCGCGGACTTTCTCTACACGGTATTTTTCTGGCCCGCCGTTCGCGCTACGCGGACCTCTTCTACGCGGAATTCTCCTCCCTCGCGTCTCTTTCCGGTTCCACGGACTGTGCGACCCTGCGACCAGAGAAGGCGGCCGAGTCTCACGCCGGAGCCCCTCCGGGAAATCTCTTCTCGAGCCCCAATCGAGCACGGCCTAGTCGTCCCCCGGCCTTCCAACNACCCGGCCTTTCAACCTCGCAAGTTCGAGCGACCCACCTTAACGGAAGTCACGAAGCTCCGCGACAAGGCGCGAGCACCCGGCTCCACCACGGTCAGGCTACCGCCTGAGTGACGGGCAATATTTTGCATCGTCACATACCCCCCTCCCTGGGGAGGACCGAGAAGGTCGGGTTGAGAGTGAGAACACAACCAGCCATCAATCCGACAGTCGCAACCTCGGTCTAGTTTTATCTCGGTCCCTACAGTCGCCAGTCGCCTCCACCGCGCAACCCGCAAGGAAGTGTCAGACTAACACTGCTATTTCCATTTACGTCTATATTTTACCTCTTCCGATAGCAGCGATAACAGCTCTTCTTTGGGACCAATCCGAACTCCCCTAGTCTCGGTCCTCCATCACAGCGACGCATGGGAGTACTCAACAACAAAATAAAGAAGAACTATCGGAACACTAAGTCGCAACTAAGCGACAACATAAACTAGAAGAAAATGAACGTTATCCTCTGGGTCCCATCTCCTCGGGATTACCCGGTCTTTACCCAAGTGTCTTCACCCATGCTACAACGCAAACCGGGCATTCACTCAGGGTGACCTCTGTGCGCCCGCACCCAAGGGGGGAACATCACCGTCGACGTTCGCGGCGCAGCGGCCCGCGGTTCCGCTGCGAAATCGCGAAAACTGCGACGACGTCACCTGCAGCAGGCGCTAAGACGCCCAGGGACTAAGTTCGATCGCGCCGAGTTGCTTTCGACGACGTTACCTCCGGCCGAGGGGTTTCTTGTCGACCTGGACAACCGACCACGTGGGTCGACGGGGAACTTCCGGGGAAACATTACCGTTGAGTCTTGTCACGCTGCGGCCTGCGGTTCCGCTGCGGAATCGCGAAAACCGGGACGACGTTACCACCGGCGGGCGCTGAGGCGCTCAGAGATTAAGTCCGTTCGCGGCGTGTTGCTTTCGACGTCGTTACTTCCGGCCGAGAGTTTCTCTGACTACCTCAACAATCGACAACTTGGGTCGACGGGGAATATCCGGGGAAACATCCCCTTCGAGCCACGCCGCGCTGCCGCCTGCGGTTCCGCTGCGTGATCGCGAAATCACGGACGACGTTAATTCCGGCGGGCGCTGAGGCGCTCAGAGATTAAGTCAGTTCGCGGCGTGTTGCTTTCGACGTCGTTACTTCCGGCCGAGAATTTCCCTGACTACCTGGACAACCTACAATTTGGGTCGACGTGGAACCTCCGGGGAAAGATCTCCGTCGAGTCTCGCCGCGCTGCGGCCTGCAGTTCCGCTGCGGAATCGCGAGAACTGGGACGACGTCACCTCGTTGGTTGCGCGCGCATGCTTGTTAACCTTCGCTGCGTGACTGATGATGTTGCACAAAGTAAAATCGTCGAAAGTCAACGATGTTTTCATTGATAGTCTCTTATCAAGGTGGTCCTTCCGCACGGGACGGAATGAGAGTCGTGAACATTTTTGCACCCCGTAGCAATTTCCCTGCGATTTTCGCGTCCGGCAAAAGCTATTATTTCGACAGATTGGACGTAGACAAAGAAGATCCAACGCCTCACAGAATTATCTCCAATGCGCCTCGTTAGGCTTGTCTTCTTTCTGGCGAAAGGGGTGAATAATTATAACAAACGAAGATTTAGCCTCGGACTGAGATAAGATAATTCAGAGACTAGATGGAAGCGGAAGAAGTCGCAGGGCGAGTTGAAGCGTCGGAGGGACGATAGGGTTGTTGCCCGCTTCAATTCAGACCGTCGTCATTCAGTCGAGGGAGACAAATCATGACGAAAAGGGTCGATTCGGGATTAGGTCGTATCGAAAATGTCGAGGAACAAGTCATTGTTTCATTCAATCGCAGCATGTCTTTCACTTTTCCTCTCCGAAACGTTCAAAAAGTATCGGCCATTTTAACCTTCCATGACTCACGTGATTTCCCAATATATAAAGATTCGCGCGCGGTTGTGAGACCAATTTTTAATAAATAATAGGAACAGAAAATAATAAACATAAGATATCGAAACTTTGTTTATGGCATAAGCTTTGATCTCTGCGCTGAAAGAACATTTAAAAAATAAAGAATATTTATTTGGTGCACTAATAATATATTTACTAAAATTTAAAATCTTTTGTTTAAGTGGAATAATCATCAATAGCTTTCATGTAAAGCTACAGATAAAAAAAAGACGTACAAAAATGTACATTTTCTCAATCGATGACTTTTTCCTCAATGTAAAATAAGTATATTAGTATATGAGAATATATTATTAATATCCAGAGATTAATTTTTATTTCTCAGTTTTATTTATTATTTTTCTCTCGATATAGTTGAAACTACATTCATTTATGAAAATGTTTAATTTCTGAGCATCACTACATTTGTGTCTGATTAATATGAAAGACCGACGATCGAGGAATGTCAAATTTCTTATCAAAAATTAAGGTAGTCTGTTGTATATCTCAAAACGTGGTGAGAATTACAGAAGTGAGCGAAATTAC
>NW_014555731.1:0-784 GCF_001313825.1 Dinoponera quadriceps
AATGCACCGAATTTTCTCTTTGTTGACTTCCATTTTTAACACCCTGTAATTTACAACTGAATGGACCAAACAAAAAACAACAAAAGAATTTTTTTAGTGTGAAATGTCACATTTCCAAAGAGCATAAATCTGGAATTGTTTGATCGATATTTAAGAGATATCGATCACTACAGCCATCTACTAAAAAAATAATGGATTTCTTTATCCCCATACTAATATGTAACTTCCCAACAAATAAACAACGGTAATATATTAAGCCAATGTCAAATAATAAGCTGTTACAGTTGGCAATATTATTAACTACAAATTTCATCCTTGCCAACCTAATANGTAACTTTGAACTCGCAAATGAGCCACGCGGTTGCTTAGAATCAAAGGTCAATAATGACGAACTAAATGTCACCGTTGAGTCTGACCCGTCTCAGAGTGTCTATGAATTATCATTGAAGTTTGGTGTTAGCAAACAAACAATATTATCTAATTTATCTCAAATTTGTAAAATGAAAAAGTTGGATATGTAGGTTCCACATCAACTGAATGAAAAACAGATACAAAAGCGTTTGGTAGCTTGCTTGATGTTACTTTCTCGTCACAAATCTGATCCATTTTTGAATTGAATTGTCACTTATGATGAGAAATGGATCCAATATGACAATCGCAAACGTTCAGCACAGTGGTTGGACAAGGATGAATCACCAAAACACACACCAAAGCGCAATATTCATAAAAAAAAGGTGGTGGTGAGTGTTTGGTGGTCGAGCGCAGGTGTGATTCATTATGATTT
>NW_014555732.1:0-2960 GCF_001313825.1 Dinoponera quadriceps
GACGGCTCGGACAAAAATGAAGACGCGCACCGAAACCGCGCGACAGTCGAACAATTCTGCACGATAACGAATGCAATAAATAATAAAAAGGAGCGTATGTTTTCCGCCACGCACTTTGTGCAATTCGAGCTCATTATCGCAACTCTCCTTTTTTACCGCGACTTTTTTAAGCGAAGTCGTGAGATTTACGCAAGAATTTTGTAGAAAAAATAATAAAATCAATAATAAAAATAATAATAATAAGAAGTCAATAAATGCTGCTAGGTGATGAGAGAAAAATCAAAGTCCTCGGCACGATTCACAACAAACGCGGCAAGATCTTTGAGGCAATATGAACTTCGCCGGTCAGCGTTATTACGCAGTTATTCGATTCTTTCTCGAAATGACGAGACAGTGGCCATACAACTATTCGATATTTATACAGATTTACGGAATAATCATATTTATTATTATCATGTCTTCTTCCATTACCCAGGTAATGTTCAAATTTCTTTCACTTTAATATTTACATTGTATTTATTTATTAATATTCACTTTACAATTTACATTACATTATGATACTTATAGAAGAACTGGAAAATTAATATGGTGAGAATTTATAAAAAAACATATTTGTGTTGATATTATCTTAAAATATTAACATTGCAACTTTTACTGTAACACATCACTTAATAAGTCTCCGGTCTAGTTAAGAAAATCAAATTTTTTTTTAGAAATTCGACTTTATTTGTCAACATACTCTCCTTCAAGAGTGATACATTCATTCCAACGCTCCTCTAACTTTTCGATGCCTTTTTTGTAGAACGATTTGTCTTTGCTCTCAAAATAGGCCTCAGTTTCGGCAATCACTTCTTCATTTGAGCCAAATTTCTTTCCCTGAAACATCTTTTTGATGTCTGCAAAAAGTCAGTAGTCGCTGGGGAACCAGATCTGGATAGTGCGGTGAGTGGGAAAGAAATTCGAAGCGTAATTCATTCAATTTAACCATCGTTTTCATCGACTTGTGACACGGGGCATTGTCTTGGTCAAACAGCACTTTTCTCTTTTGCATGGGAGGCCGTTTTTTCTTGATTTCTACACTCAATCGATCCAGTAATATCATATAATATTCGTTATTGATAGTTTTACCTTTTTCAAGATAGTTGATGAACAAAATACCATGCGCGTACCAAAATACCGATGCCATAACCTTGCTAGCTGACTTTTGAATTTTTGATCGCTTTGTACAACTTTCACAGGCTGCTGTCTACTCAGCTCACAATCTGTTTAATTCAGGTGTGTAGTAGTGGATCCATATTTCATCCATTGTCACATGCCGACGCAAGAAATCCTTTTTATCTCGCTTGAACAGCTCCAAACAGCGCTCTGAATTGTCGACGCGTTGTTGTTTTTGGTCCGGTGTGAGCAAACGCGGCAACCACTTCAAAAGCAACTTACGCATGCTCAAATTTTCGTGTAAAATTGTAAACACACTACCTTCTGATATCTTTAAGGTGTCAGCTATCTCACGCAACTTCACTTTAAGGTCTTTCAAAACTATTTTGTCGACTTTTTTTTTGGCTATGTTTTCCGGAACAACTGCCGATTTTGGGCGACCAGAGCGTTCAGCATTATCGGTGTTTGTACGACCGCGTTTAAATTCAGCATACCAGTCAATAATAGTTTCCCTGGTGCAGAATCTCCATAACGCTTATCAAGCCACTGTTTGGCTTCAATATTTTTCCCCATCAAAAAACAATATTTAATCAACACACGAAATTCTTTTTTATCCATTGTTTTGAAAATTACAAAACTGGGGTCACTAAAACCACTATAACCTGTAAACTAATTATCAGAATGTCATGAAATTTTGACATGTATCGTTTAAAGGATGCTACTATCCAGAAATTATGTGTATCTGTCAACAGTGTTGCCATATATGTGTCAAACGGGAGACTTATTGAGTGATGTGTTATATGTATATATTTCTTCATTTTTTAAATCAGCGATTCGAATTGCTCTGGACATTTCTTGCGGCAGTTCGAAAACATTTAAGTATCTATAATATTCATATAATAACGAAATTTCCTAGACAGTTTGCGAAATTGAACAGTACAGTACACGATATCAATCGTTTCCCGTATAATCTGACATACGCAATATCTTCTCTAATCTATATCTTGAAATTTTTCACGATTGATCATCATCTATGGCAACAAGGTTGTAGGTTTACGAATAATTCGAAATCAAATCGCCGATACATTCTGCTTAATCATTAGAAGACGATTAATTTGATCTAATATATGACATTATTCTACTCACGTATATGATTGTTTCGACATCGTTAGGTGAAGAATTGTTAGACCGAATACAACACGACTGGAATACGAGGGTGGTCCCAGAAGTACCCGACCCAACAAAGAAAACACAAAAATTTTTGAAAAAATATATTTATTTTTCAACATAATCTCCTTTCAGCTTTATACACTTTTCCCAGCGATGTTCAATAAGTTCGATACCCTTTTTATAATAAGAACTGTCTTGCTCCTCAAAATAGCCATTAACTGCCGACATCACTTCTTCATCGTTAGAAAATCTTTGACCACTGAGCTATTTTTTCAAGTTTGGGGACAGAAAATAATCCGAGGGGGCTAAATCTAGCGAATAGGGTGCATGAGGTAGCAATTCAAACTTTAATTAATTAATTTTGGCAATTGTAATAACGGATTTGTGAGCTAGTGCATTGTCTTGATGAAACAACACTTTTTTCTTACTTTTTGAAATGCCTACTATGTCTGCTAGGTCGCGCACTTTCAGTCAACGATCATCCAGTACCGCTTTGTGGATTTTCTTCATCATTTCTGGAGTCGTCACCTCATTTGGTCGACCACTGCGATGCTCGTCTTGGCAGCTCGTACGGCCTCGTTTAAACTCTGCTACCCAATATTTTACTGTTGTAAACGAAGGAGCAGACTCACCCA
>NW_014555732.1:3056-3374 GCF_001313825.1 Dinoponera quadriceps
TATTGATAGCTGCCAAACAAATACTAAACAACGTGGCGTCTTCAAACTTGAAACATATGCTTTATAGATTGTGTACTTTCTAATACAGTGATATTTTTGAAACTATTACCGCCATCTCTATGTCAGACCGGGCACTTCTGTGACCGCCCTCGTACGCTTAAAAACGGGAAAGAACGCAAGTTAATACGGTAAAACGCTTTAATCGGAATACAATACATTACAGTTTTTTACGGCAATTCACCCTCAAATATTGCGGATAATGTAATTTGTATTTAGTTACAAATATTCAAAGCACATGTAACATATATATATATATAT
>NW_014555733.1:0-1364 GCF_001313825.1 Dinoponera quadriceps
GATTCAAAAAGAAACTCGAGGTTTGAGTGCCACCCAAATTAACATAAAGAAACATGATGGATCGAATTTTCATCTGCGAAGCCTTGGCCAAACGAAATGAAATCTACCAATTTCTTATAGTGATTGGGGATGAGAAATGGGTCACACACGACAACATTGTGCGAAAACGATTGTGGTCAAAGCGCGGTGAAGCAGCTCAAAAGTGGCCAAATCAGGACTAACGGCCAGGAAGGTTCTGCTGTGCATTTGGTGGGACTGGAAAGGAATCATTTATTATGAGTTGTTTCCATATGGCCAAACACTAAATTCGAATCTCTACTGTCAACAACTGAACCGTTTGAAGCTAGCGATTGACCAGAAACGACCAGAATTGGACAACAGGAGAGGTGTTGTACCATCAGGACAACGCCAGGCTACACATGTCTATAGTGACTCGTTAGAAACTCTAAGAGCTTGGTGGAAAGTTTTGATGCATCCACTATATAGTCCGGCACCAAGCAAATGCCATGTTTTTCTTGCATTGCAAAACTTTCTTAGAGATAAGAAATTGGCATCAAGATTGTGAAAATCGATTACTAGAGTTTTTCGCCAATAGGGACCAAGACTTCTATGAGAGGGGCATTATGAAGCAACCTTTAAAATGGCAACAAATTATAAAACAAAACGGTGCATATTTGACCCAAATCGGACAATCCGAAAATGTTAAATAAAGTCTTGAAGTTCACGTAAAAATAATGGATTTCTTTTTCCCCAACCTAATATATATATATATANTACCATCAGGACAACGCCAGGCTACACATGTCTATAGTGACTCGTTAGAAACTCTAAGAGCTTGGTGGAAAGTTTTGATGCATCCACTATATAGTCCGGCACCAAGCAAATGCCATGTTTTTCTTGCATTGCAAAACTTTCTTAGAGATAAGAAATTGGCATCAAGATTGAAAGAAAATCGATTACTAGAGTTTTTCGCCAATAGGGACCAAGACTTCTATGAGAGGGGCATTATGAAGCAACCTTTAAAATGGCAACAAATTATAAAACAAAACGGTGCATATTTGACCCAAATCGGACAATCCGAAAATGTTAAATAAAGTCTTGAAGTTCACGTAAAAATAATGGATTTCTTTTTCCCCAACCTAATATATATATATATATATAATATCTTTTACGGAATAGTGTTTGTATGACTAATAAAATTACTAGACAACAATAATTTATCACTGACCAATTTATCATAGGCAGAAAAACTTTTCTTTAAAGGATCCTGAGTGATAATATTCCATAACGTTCTATCTAAAATAGATTGAGGAACATTTTGACGAATGTAATTATTATATTTTTTATTTAAAATATTGATTATA
>NW_014555734.1:0-48618 GCF_001313825.1 Dinoponera quadriceps
GTCTCTCGGCGACGAGCAAGCAGCTCTTTCACTCACTCAACTCGAGGCCATCGTCCCGATTTCTTCGAGATTCCCCCTTCGGATCCATTAGTCGTGTATACACGACGCCGACGAACAGCGGAGTCTCGCGTTTCGTTTGGAATATCAACTCTCTCGTCGTCCCTTCGCCGCCTCGATGTCAGGTGAGTGAACAGAGGCTTGAAGAGAGGAGAGTAGGGACAGAGAGAAAGAGAGAGAAAGAGAGAGAGAGAGAGAGAAGACGATGAGAAAAAAAAGAGACAATGGAGCGTTGGTTAAAAACGGTCGACCGCTCGCGTCCTCTCGTTCTCTCTCTCTCTCTCTCAATGATTTGAACAAGATCGCGAGAATTCGCATCAACCGCACACTCGCACGTAACGGATACTTAAGATACGCGTTTTATCTAATAATGAGATGCTTCCTTTCTGGCAGTGGTGTCGCCGCAGTAGCGATAGCTACTCGACGACCCGCTCTCGTTTGTAGCCTAAGCCTATCGAATTGATATTCACACACACACACACACACGCTCGCTCGCACGCTCTCTCACACATTCAAACACACACATTCTCTCTCTCTCTCTCTCTCAACCTATTCCCAATCTATTTCGTTTTATTTGTTTTCTCGCCTGCTTGGATGGACTTTTTATTGAATATGCGAATTTATCCGCGCGCAGCCACGAGCCGGCGCGCGTACAGACTCGCATACCGGCACTTACATCACTACGTCATATATTATCTAGATAGACCTTAAGTTTCTCAACTCTCCGAGTTAACAAATTTAATTCAATATCTCTGTTAGTTAATTACTTCTTTCTTCGTTCTCCCCGTTTGTGTTTCTTTCATTTTCCCCCGAAGTCGCCTCCCCCGGGGATTGCAATTCCTGTATGTGTATGTATATTATGTATGTGTGTGCGGGGTTGTCAATGTGTGAGCTCCCCTCTTACGGTATTTTACACATGGCAGTGTGACTTTGTCGCGTTGAGCGTCCGAATAATAAACACGAGATAAAGTCTGTCTCGTCATCCGTCGTGCTTCACTTCTGTATTTCTGTATTCAGGCAGTTTGCAGTCTGGCACACGCGACTGGTCGGAACTAATCGTACATGTACATGTATATATATATATAACAAATTTGAGCGATTCGCTATAATGCGCCGTTCAACAAGTTACAATTACGCTAGTCCGTTACTCGACGTTACTTCGATTGAAGCTCGTAGTCGATCAGTAAAAGTTGCGCGCCCATCCCGACGCGTGGGCACCGTGTTACGTCGAGAAGAGAACATTTTCTCGCCCGTAACGCGCTACCGGAACTTATCAGATATCTTCGGCCGCGTGTACACGCGAAATGAGGGGGAAAAAAACGGGAAAACGGTCGCGCAAGTTGTCGATTGAACGGCGTGCGAAACAGCGCTCTCCGAATTATACATTAAACGCTCACAACATAGACGGGTCCGATATTTTAGCTTAGCCATTTTATCAAATATAGAATATGCTCGATATGCAAGCAGGAGCCTTGCAGTTTAGGTGTGCAAGTCTCTCTAATGATTCTTTTTTGCCGTCTCTTTGTATCTCTGGAAGACGGCTGGTCCGATACTTCCCGGGTAAAAACCTACGCATCGCGCGACCTATTTACAGACCACATCATGTCTAGTACTCACGTACCGTTAAAAATCGCATTTATCGAATCGAACTTATATTCCCGGGAGAGAGTTCGGCTTACTTTCCAAATTTCCCGGAGTAACCTCTCACTGAAAACAAGTAAAAATTCACTCGATGGTGAAAATACACATCGCACTCGGAATAACAAGAGTGGACATTTAATTCGAATTCAGGATGAATATTTAATCCGTACACCAGTGAATATTTCAATTGATCAGAGTGACGGTAGAGTAACAAATACACTCTTTAATTTCCAACAAAAATACTTTACTCGACGATTTAGAGTGGGAAATTTACTCTGTACGAGCGAAAAGTCGCTCGAATTCGAACGACTCGGCTGTCACTCAACATCACCGCTCGAAAGAATTTCGAAAGAATTTAGAGAGTACATCTAGAACCGTCTATGGAGATCGGATCGCGAGAGGAACGCTGGTCCGTATCAGCCGTGAACGCGCATACCGCGCATTGTCGCAAATACCGCGAGTAGACGCGACGTACACACACCCCCTCCCTCCTATTAAAAATGTGCGTTTCAAAGGAGAGAAAGACAAGGGCTTGCCGACGATGAAATTCCGCGGTTACGATGCGCAATTTTTTCGACGTATACTCTCGACACGTTGGTGATCTCGAATACAAAGGTACTTCGTTGCCCGTGGCTTTCCGTCGAAGCTTCGGGCGATTCGCGAAGTTCAACGACGAACGCGAAGTGAGAAAAATACAAAGGGTTTAAGTGTCGCTTTGCAACGTACGAATCGCTGCGACACGCGTAGTCGCTTTCAATATTCCACACGATTTACTTCAATAACTGCCTTTTCTACTCGGCAGTGAGCAAAGTGTCGACGGTGTGTCGCTGGCAGTAGATTCGTCCGGAGTATCGCGGCATCAGCGCTGTGTCCGCGTTAAAGTTCGCGTTCGGACAGCCAATTGGCGGCACGAGCGTATATTCCGCCGTTCCAACGCCGTTTAAAACGGTTACGAAACGCCGGATTCCGCTCATTGCCACGCTCGCTCCGCTAAGCGGTTCCTGTCACGTTTCCGTTGGCGCGCTGCCAACGAAATTGCACACGGGCATTTTGCAAAATCTACCGGTGCGGATCTGACTACCCGGGCTGTGTGTGTGTGTGTGTGTATTAGTCTTGCGAAATGACGGACGTCCCTCCTTTATCCTCACTGAAAACGCTGGCCTCAACGGCAATAATGATAACACCAACGACGAAAAACATCTGACAAGAGAGTGTGATAAAAAATGTGTATAATTTATTGCGCAAATGCACATGTACCGTGTGTCCCGTATAAATCCTCTCACTGGATATCGTGTAATGTGTATTCCGCAAGAACAAATTTCAGACGGCGACGGAAACATCCGACAGAATAGGAGAATCAGGTACGCGCGTTCGAGAACAACTCTTTCTTTTTTTTCCCTTTGTGTATCCGGCGGCATATCGTTGACAGCTTCGAAACGCACATTTTCCCTTACGCGAGAGAAAACATTCTCTCGCACTCTCGCGTGTCTTGCAGGTCGTGTGTCGCGTGTACGTGCAATTAACAGAGTACACTATGAGATATCTTATTTTTCCTTATCTCTCTCGTTATCTCGCTTACGTAATACGGGTTCGATCGATACGGCGTATAAATTAATAACTAGTGACTAATCTCGTTAGAGTAACTTTGTACAATTTATACAGGAGTCGCATAAGTGATATGATAATATGTATATATATATATGTATATTCCGCGTTTTATTGTTACTTCGTTTCGTTTAACGTATATTACTACGTGCGTTCGTTTTGGAAGAATTATATGTCACCGTTTGTAGAAATTAGCCCTCGGTCGCCTTAGGATTTAGGAACGTTATATCCAAAATAATATATGCTCCATTTGTCGTGGCCAGAATGTACAGGCAGTTGAAAATAAATGCCACACTTTACAACGGTAAAGGTCCGTCGGTTGAATCGGTCGGTCGGTCGGTCGGTCGCGTCGTCGAGCGCGAATTATCTCTCTCGTCGTGCGCGCGACGTGTTAATCCTTTCGCCACGACGATCACAACACCTGCAGCCGAGTATTCGCTGTGAACCAAAAGAGCGACAACAATCGTCCCGCCTTTAGTCGTTCGTATTACAATCAGCGCATTAATTATCCACCGTCACGTTGTCTGTTCACTTTTCGCGTAGAATGAAACCTTCCTCTGTTACACAATTAATTTTAATTAGAAAGTTTTTTTAATAAATTAAAAAAATTTTTAATAAAATTACTAATAAAATAATAAAACGATTTTAATTAGAATTAATTGAATCTAATTATGATAATAGAGAGTGCGTCGGCTTTTTAACGCGAATAATGTGTGTGTGTGTGTGTGTGTGGTGTATTACAATGAGCTTAGAATCGAACGAACTGTAGTGTCAGCACGGCTCTGCACGACAAGCTCTGCTCGCTGTATATTTTACAGCGGTCGGGAGGGAGATTACTTTTCGGTCTTACCACTACAGCGGTATGTCGAGACTTTTCGGCCAGGGACCTATATCGTAAGCCGTCGTAACGAAAGGATTATCTCGCGCGTTGGCGAATCGCGACGAGCTCTATTTGCCTAATCCATACGCGCGCCTTGCGCGACACGAGTCCTTTGTTCGCGCCCGAGCGCACTTAGTCCGTTATTCACGAGGACCCGTTACCCGTGTATTCTCTTTCCTCTCTCTCTCTCTCTCTCTCTCTCTTTTTCCATTTGTGCCACCGCCGTGTCGAAAAGTCTTTGAAACGTCCACGCGTGACACTCGTGTCCTTAAATATTTTAATCCCACAGCGGCTGCGCGCGAGAGCCTTCGACGCGGTCGTCGTCGTCGTCCGGTGCCTCTCTCAGCACCAGGCGCTTCAGCTGAAAGTAGGCAATCATTTCGAAAAAAGCGTGCGCGGGAAATAACTTAATTAGACTAATCTTAGAGTATCATCCTTATTCGACGCGCGGATATCACCGGGAATGGCAGTACAATATGGCAGTCAGATAGACAACGTGCAAACAATTACGTCACGCACAAACTCCTCGGCGTAGCCGCTCGGGGATTCGAGTTCCTCGCCGTTCGCGCGAAGGACATATTTAAGGAGCGACGTCCTCCTCGAAAGTCGCGCTCGCGAGGAGAAGCTCACCTTCTCCGCTCCCTTCTCTCCTGAGGCGGAGCCTTCGCTCTCCCCGATATTGCGATTAGGACCGCGTCTCTCGTCGGCGAAAGAATGGAAAAACGGAGAATGCGCAACGCAAAGAGACCAAGCAAGCGTCCGATGATATAACGTTAATCAGTCTATTTGGCAGAAGTTCGCTTGAAGGGGAAATTAATACTACGCGCGCGCTGCCGTCGCCGCCGCCTCCTCGCGATCCTGTGCCTTGAAAGCCCTTATCCGAGTGTCTCAAAAAAAAAAAAAACTCGATCGAGTGCGTCGCTTGTATTTATATATCTATATCTATATATATATATGTATATTTATGTATAACGGAGGTGAGCGGAGGTCCATCGGCGTGGCCGTTAAAGCGCTATCTTTATCGCTATCGTGTGCGCGCGCGCGGACGTCGACCACGAGAAGCGACGAGCGTCCTCGCATCGAAGTCCCTCGAGTGTCCAAGTGTTGTGCTCCTTCCCCGCGGCAGAAGACCGTTATTGCGCGCCGTACGAACACAGGAATTAGGCTGTACATCCCTCGGAGCTTGAGCTGCAACTCGCCTCGTGATCGGCCAAACGTAAGCGTTCCCTCCCTCTCTCTCTCTCTCTCTCTCTCTCCCTCCCATCGTCTAATGTCTGGCGTTGTCTCGCGAGGCGTATTAACCTCCTTATGAATATTACGTTAACGCGGCCGTTCGAGACGCGAGATTTGTTCCATCGAACGATCGCTTCGCATCGCAACCGGCCGGCTATCGTACGATCGACTCGCGTTGTCTCGCGAGTTCGATCGGTATCGGTGAGCACACGTATCTCGTAATCAACGAATCAGACCGCGGTACTCGGATCCGCGATACGGAGCTCTCACAGGACTCGAACACGTGTACAAACAGTACTCGAGCCGTACTCGCGACCGCGACATTGCTGATTGCGAAACGGCCTCCTCATCCCCGAGATTGAGCCCGAGTGTGTGATTGTGATCGTTCGTTGTGATCGAAGGCCGTTCGTTCAGGCACACAAGTCCCTTCTTCTTCTTCTTCTTCTTCATCTTCATCTTCTTTTGCTTGCTCGGATACTTACTACGTCCGGAAAATTTAGCTCTCGCCACGGTGGTCACCCAGTCGACTAGTCTCCGTCGGAGCGTTCGGATTATTACCACTTAGAAAGATACTATTTAGCTTATTGTATCGCTGACTGCCCGTACTGCTCATCGTGTTGGAGGCCGAGGAATTGTGCTGGGTGTAACCGGCTGTCCTTGAGAAGCCGGGCAGTTTGTCTGGAAGAGAGAAAGAATATTGATAGAACGCGCGCGCTAACAATGTCGCCGATTGTTCCAACGATTGTTCCCAGCCGTGAGGATTTTTATATCTGGTGATAACTCTGCATAAAGCCATCAACAGAGTTGGAAAAGAACTACGCACTACTCGTGAAGTCGTTATCGTTACGAGTTATCTTTTTTCAGTAACGACTTGATAACACGGTGTTATTTATTAATTTTTTTCGTTAGTAACGAGATAACGTAATTGCATTTTTTTCGGTCACGGTAACGAATATAATCGTTACTTTTATCGTTATTTTGCGCGTGTAAAAATACAGATACGGCGAAATGGATGGTGGCGCCTCGTAGAACGAAATGTATGGTCGAAAATATATGGTCTTCGAAACTCGGTGGAAAAAGCAACAAAAAAATCGTGACGACTCATTATTTTTCGAGTAACGACAACGGTAACAAATGACTTCAACTTTAACGAATTATCTACGGGACTGTTATCTTTAACGATAACTGCAATGATTTATTTATTTTTTGTCTAGCGAATTATTATCTCTCAAAATGGATATAAAATAATGATTGACGCAGCGTTGACATCCAGTCACCGGAACAAAAAAAAGTGAAACAATGACTGCTTCTTGGCAAAAGGGGTGACAAAAAGTGACCTCTCAGATATCAAAATTGCGACCGAACATTGACATTTTTCAAATTCTGAGAGTAATCAAAGCCATTTAAGCAAAGAAATAACACTTGCTCTTATTTTCCCAGGCTTATCTTTGGATAACTTAACATGTAGTGAGTTTTTTCATAGCACAGTTTGAAAGTTCATAACAGGAAAATCCAAGGGCATGAACGATACAAGTACGCTTTCGATAGTAGTTTTATTAAGACGGTAAAAAAAAAATATATATATATATATATATATAGAGAGAGAGAGAGAGAGAGAACACCTATATTTTACGAATTTAACGACAGGTCAGAAAAAGTGACTACATATAGTAACCCATTTTAGATAATAATAAATTTTTCTAGTGATCTGTTAAGAAAAAATGACAAAAGGTGGTTTAAGCGACTGAATGGTAACGCCGATAACGGTGACGAGTTACTTTCAAAAAAACCTCCCAACCTTAACCACTAGAGACTCGTTATCCCTTCTTTTCCCCTTTCTCTTTTCTCAAAGAATTCTCACGTAGCAATTACCTTTACTACGATTATGCCTCAGCCTCTCCTGCGAGTTCGTGCCTCCGCATTGCTTCTGGGGGATGCAGGAGTAGTTGCTGTCGCTACTGTAGGTGGGCGAGGACGTTCTGTTCCTTCTCCGCGGACTCCTGTTGCTCCTGCTGCGGGAGCCCGTTCGGCTGCCGGCCCTGTGGCCGCACGTGGTGCCGAACTGCGAGTTGTTATATTCCATCGTGTCGGCGTAGAGGCAACTCGACTCCGAGCACGAGCAGCACGCGTCCGAGTGGGTGTTGGAGTCGCAGGACTTCCTGTCCCACTCGTCGTTCTCGGGCTGGTAGAGATTGTCGTTGTGGAACATCTCGTCCTTGTGCCGGTACAGCTCGTCGTTCACCGCCGACGAGGTGAGGTGCGGCTGGCCGGAGCGCGCGAATCCGGCCTCGTGAGCGCCGTAGTCGTCCGGCAGGCCGTTCTGGTGGTGGCCGTAGATGACCGAGCCGCTCTCGTACTCGTTCTCCTGGTTCTTATAGTCGTAGTGATTGTAACCCTGCGGGAACGAAGGTAACGGCGGTGGATTCGTCTGCGGCGGTAACGTCGTGTATCGGCCCTGCTGAACCGAGAGGTTACCACCCGGCACCTGGAGAGCGCCCGGTTCATACTGGCCTTGCCCGTTCCACGGTGTGGGCGACGGGCTGAAGCTGTTGGTCACCCTGATAGGCGGGGTGGGCGGGCTCTGCGAGTTCCCCGAGCCGGAACCGGAGCCGCCGCAGTGGTCCAAGTCGTTCTGGACGCTTCTCTTGCCGAGATGCGGACTGAACGGCACCGGTTGCTGATGTTGCATCCGGCCGACCATCGAGCCGCTGAGCGGGGGCGGGTGTTCCGGCGGCGGTGGCAGCATGTCGCACCAGTTTGGCATACCGGTTTGCGAGGGCGCGTCGCCGCTCGCGCCGGCTATTCTGTATTGCCGCCTTTGCACGTCCGCGTTCTCGTCCGTGTAGGCGCCGCCGCTCACGTTGTCGCTGCTGGGCGACACCGTAGACTTGTTGTTGGGCTCCTGATTCGAGTCCAGGCTCGAGTAGTCCGGCTTTAGGCAGGAGTCGCTGGAGTTGGACTTCTGGCCGCTGGTCTCGATCGAGTCGGGACTGCGGCTGCCTACGCACAGCGTCGTCGTGGCGTACGGCTCCGGGGGTGGCGCCTGCATCTGCTTGCGCGTGTTGTAGAACGTCGTTAGGTTCACCTCGGCGTACTCCGAGCCGGCCATGCCCATTATACCGGTGGCGAGCATGTGCTGGTTGCTCAGCAGCTTGGTCTCGCAGTCCTTGTCGGTGGTGCCCTGAAGGGTGTTGTTGGTGGGCCTCCAGCCGCGCTCCAGCCACAGGGTGTCCTTGTTCAACTGGCAGATGTCGTTCGCCGTGCCCACGGGTACGTTCAGATGGCCCAGTTGCTTGCTCATCGCTTGCCTGCGCCTGACGTACACCGCGGCCAGCAACACGGCGATCACGGTGAACACCATCGTTATCATCAGCACCAGGAACCACGTCTCCCGTACGACCGAAGCGTCCCCGTGGCTCGGGTCGGTGCGGGGCGGCAGTTGCGTCAACTGTCCCGGGTCCATGTTCAGCAGCGTAGGGCTGGAGAAAGGACCGAGCCCGATGCGCGTCAGTCCAGCCACGCGCGCCGTGTACAGCCCGCCGGTGCTCAGGCTGTTGATTATCACCGACGTGGTGGACGCGTTCAGCGACATCTGACCTAGTATCTTGTTGCTGCTGTTGCTCTTGATCTGAATCTGCGGGGTGACGTTTCCGCTCGGATGTTGAGACACGAATATCAAGCGATATTGCAAGCACGGCTATTATAGACTACGTTTACGCGCCTACGGGCTTGGCAGGCTCTTGTATTTTATTTGGGTATATTTTTTTACCTAAACAGATATACCAATAGGATACACGAGTTTATTCACGAGGTTGTTACTAAATCGGATTAACGTTGCCGTGTAAACGTAGTCGTAAGTACGATCGATTAGAGTGATGGGCTGATAAGAGCAACCGCTGGATGGTTGTTAACTTAGATCTGAGCGGGAGGGTTAAAATTATCGCGCCCAACATCCAGCGACGGCTCTCAATAGTCTTGCTATTTATCATCAGAGCCTTTCTTTGTTGACCCTAGATAGAATACTAGCCCCTTTATCCTGAGCCCATGTCCTCAACGCCCCTACTTACGTCTTGGAGACGTATAGAGGAGAGAGAAGGGTTCGTAAAAAAATATCTACGTTTCGGGGAAGCACAATTGGCGTCATATACACCATTCTCTAGATTTTGAAACTTCTTACCATTACACGATTTTTAGCCCTTTATATACAGCCCTACACATAAGATCGAAACTATTATAAATAAGGTTATTACGACTCTACTATTGCAACTAGAGTTACTTCCGCGATTTTCAACGCGTTATACAGTCCCCGGCCATATTATTAGACGCACCTTAATTTTTTACATTTCATTGACTTCCGAGGACCAGCATTGTAATACGACTCATCTATCGATCGAATGATGTTAAGGAACCATTGTTTTATAAAAGGTATTTTTTATGACATCATCGCCAGAGACTGTACGTAAGGCTTAAAATCGTGTAACTCTCCGCCTGAGAAATAATACAGCATACATGACGCCGACTATACTGTAGTATTCTAGGATTTATCGTTCTTTCACGCGAGATTCATAGCGACTCTTACCTTGTAACCGATCAATTGGCCGTTTTGGGTGTTCTTCGGCGGCGGTGACCACCGAACGTACGCCGAGGTCATGTTTATCATGCCCACGTGGACGTTCTCAGGAGCGCCCGAGGGCACGTCCTCCAACGTGGTGACCAGCTTCACGTTGCTCGGTCGGCCCTCGATTATCTTGTAGAAGGGAACGAGAAAGAACTCGTAACGCGTGTACTTTCTCAGGTTGGTCAGCACGTAACTGGTGGCGCCGGCGTTGAGCACCGTGACCATCTGATATTCCGGTTTCTCGGATACCTCGCGATACCGTATATAAAGACCCTCCACTAGATCCGCCGCGCCGAGGATCTAAAATGCAAATTCCGCGCGAGTTACTCGCATTGTCAGAACGTCGCGGACGTCGCGCGTTCTTCCTTAGCGGTTGTTACGCGGCCTTCTCTTCCTCTCCTTGAGGAAATTCGACGAAAGTAATCTCGTAATTCCATAATTTTCACTATTCGCTGTTTCTAATTTTAATACTGATACTGTATTAATCTAGTTTTAATTAGGTCGGTGCACATGAAATGTCAGATTTCTCTGTCGATTACGGAACCGCTGTATCTTCAATTTCTCGTGCATTTGGATATATCAGCGGTATATATCCGCTGTTATGCGTTTTCCTTTCATCTTTTTCGGGGTTTTCAAAACATCGTTATCAGTTATTATTTCGCGCCTACCACGAGGTCCATTTTGAAGCGATTCATCTCCGGAGCGAAATTTTTTCAAACAACGTTGAATGATTCGTTCGTTAACTGTATTGTCGCCAGAAACTCTGTTAATGTTGCGAGCTGCCGCAGCTATAATGTTTCCGAATTTAAATTCATATCGGATAATAATGAGGTATTTTCACATGCTCATATTGCGGTTCAAAGATTAATATCACGTGTACGTACGATATTTCAGAAAAAAAAAAAAAAACTGATAATGTTAATCTATGGTATAAATATCGGCTGATTTATATTTTTGCCAAGCGTATTAATTTATAGTATATCTTCAGCATAATATGCATAACAAAACTCCGATATTTCACATGCACCAACCTAATAATATTAACACATTGAATACTATGAGGCTGTCACCAGTGAATGACTCTTGTAATACTATCGTCCGTTTCATTAAGCTAAATATAAAGTATGATTAATTGTGCATATAAAAAATCGATTGTACGGCCAATGATGAATATCTCTAAATTCGCAGATCTAAAATCAATATTAGTAGTTATTTGAAATTCATTTCAAGTTGATATACTTGGGTCTCTTTACACGGTATTTTTTTTTAACACGTTTTATTCACATTTACATGCTTATTTTTCGTAAAATATTAATTAAAAAAAAAATTATTTTTTTCATTTTCCTCAACACATTAGCTTTTCCTTCACGTGTTTATATTAAATTAAGTTTTCAATTAATGCATTTCTATATTTTAAATTACTTTTTGTACAGTTTGCGTTACTTTAACACAAGTTTTATACTTTGTTGCAGATCAATTTTTACACGACTTTTTTCCACACGATTTATTCCTTGCACGGTACGCATCCACCGTGTAAGAAAAGCGACTCAAGTGTACTAAGATTTGAGCCAGATGATTTCCTCGGTGGAGTTGTCATTATAAATATCTCGCGTATATTATGTAATTCAATTGTGAAACTTTGACATATCTAACTAAATTCACAGGCTTCAAATTAACAGTAACAGTCGATAAGAGGAGGTAAAAGACACATATATGCATGTCAACTCCCGTTAATTTGCCGTGTCTTCGGTAATCCAATCAGTTACGGTTTTCTACGGTAAGCGGAGATTAACGAGATCATTTCGGCGGGTAAAATGTCAAGGAGTGTTGAATGAAAACCCATAATTCTGTCATTGTTCGCTTCAATTCCAAAATTAAATATCACGACGCGCTGAATTAAATATCCGCTGAGATAAATCGCGATTAAAATCGACATTTTTCCCCCCGGGAATAGAAAAAAGAGATATATGTGCATATATTACGGGAATTTTTTCACGCGAATTATTTCTCTCTGCTAAATGGCAGATAGCATTTTCGCGCGATGACAGGTGTCGATTGGCACTTACGTCCCACATGATCTTCACGCTCGTGCTGCTCAGCGGTTGCACCTCTTTGAGATGTAAAATCTCGCTGTTTAGCCGATCTCTGGCGCGAGTCAGTTCCACTTGCGGTACCGTATGCTGATTTGCGTTAGTAGTTTGCACCACGTCGGACAGCGGCCCGGGTAGCGAGAGCCCGTGGCTATTTTCCGCTCGTACTAGGAAGACGTAATTGGTCTCCGGTCTTAAATCTGTCACCTGTTGGCGCGCGGGCAAAGGATATATATATTCGAGATCGATCTGCGTTCTCGCGTAAACAAAACCGTGAAAACGCCCACGACTGTTAATGTGATAATCGGCCGCATGTCGATTTTCCCCTTGCTCTTGAAATTTCAAGTTCACGTTTAATGTCGTCCTTCCGGACGGATTAGCACGTTATCCGTCCGACTTTATATATTCAAGATCTTTTCAGTTTCTTTTAAGACGCTGTAAGGACCGCTTATGGCCTCTGGTTTATCGAACACCTTGAAATAAACTCAAGACGATCTGAAATATTAGAAAGATTGGACTATAAATATCGTCTTCCGGGCAGTTTTCGAATTTGTCAAGCGCGACAGCAAGCGACTCGTGTTTGCAGTCAGTCCGGAAGGCACACTTGTTGCGACATCTTCGCGTCGATCGACGGGTCCAGCAGCCGATAGAAAAATTTATCACCCGAGAATCACCGGGGAACAGATTCTTTCATCGAATATCGGGCCGTGTTGCGGGGCCGATCGAGATAAAAAAAGAAAGTGTCGCAACCGTTCTTCCACGGAGAAGACGTTAATTAGCGAACGCCAGAAAATGTCAAACGGTCCTCTCCGCCTCTCGCTCTTCCCGAGATACACTTCTCAAGCCGGTACAAACCGCCGCGCTAGGAAAACGGGAAATACCTATGTCTCGTCGTTGAAACTCGACGCGGGGCACACACAGGTATATATCGAAAAAGAGGGTCAACGAGGATCGCCTCGCGTCGCCGTTTCCCACTCGCACACACACAGAGCACTCACCGTATAGATGTCGTCGAGAACACTGGTGGCCGCCACCACCCAGCCGGTGTTCAGGTTGCTGCTGTAGTACTCGACGTTGTAGCCGACGATCTTACTCTGACCCTCGTGACCCGGGCTCCACGTGAGGGTGACGGAGTTGCTGGTGGCGTTCACTATCCGCGGCTTGCTCGGGTTCTGCGGCAGGGCCGAGACGTCGGGCGTCCTGTGGAAGCTCGCGCCGGCACTCACCGTCAGGTAGGCCGACCAGGACGTGTTGCCGGACTCGGAGGAGGCGATGCAGGTGTACAGTCCGGAGTCATTGGAGCGCAGGTCGTCGATAAACAGCGTGCCGTTGATGGCCATCGTGATACGGCCGCCGGGCCGTACGAGCACGCCTTCCTTGTGCCAGTGAACCCGCGGCGTGGGTGTACCGACCGCGCGGCACGGCAACGAGGCGACGCTCTTCAGCGGCAGCGTCTGGTTCGCCGGCCCCAGCTCGATTATGGGCGGCGGTGTCTCCTCCACGGACGTCACCTATATTTCGTCGACACGACACGGTGAGACTTCTTCACGATGCTTCTCCTTACCCGGGTTCCACCGGCCACTCGTTGGCCAAGTGCCACTGGCTGCCTCTAAGCGTTATCTCCACGACTCTCTCTCAGATCGTTACGCGGAATCTCTCGGTAACGTCTACTTTAGGCGCGACTTCGCGCCTCAAGTGGGTTTATCGGAGAGGCGTTGGTTTTGTCGGGAAAACGGGACGGTCGAGTGACGCGGGCTCGCGTTGATAGCCGTTATGTGAAACTCGTTTCAAGTGAGACACTCGGGTTTGAGCTTGGAATCAGATGTGTGTCTGTCTGTCTTTCAGCAGAGTCGCGGTAATAAATAAGATAGATGTATGTTGTGTAATTCAAATAAAAAACTGATCTTTAATTATACATTCGGATCTGGGGGGGTATTAGTATTCATCACCTGAGACTCGATTCAAGTAAAATATTTAGATCTTGATTGGGAGTTAAATGTGAGTTATTCAATTATAAATCGCGATTAAAAACACGATGTGGTGTGATTCAATTGTGAAATTTTGATATAACACTAAATACAGACCTGAGGTCAATATTGATGGTCGTCACTTGAAACTTGTTTCAAGTGAAATACTCAAGTTTTTATTTGAAGCTAGATGTGAGTTTTCCAGTTATAAATCGCGATTATAAATCCAATATCTCAAATGTCATACTATTCAATTGTAAAACTTTGATCTAATTCTAATCTAATTCAGATTTGGGATTGGTAATGACACTCGTCACCTGAAATTTCTTTCAAAAGACATATTCAGATTTTAATTCGGAGTTAGATGTGAATTTCCCAATTATAAATCGCGATTGAAAATATATATATATAATATTCATTTGTAAAATTCTGATCTGATTCTAAATTTAAATGTATAGGCCTGAGAATAGTATCGGCGGATGTTGTTTGAAATCCGTTTCAACTGAAATACTCAGATTTAAATTAAAAATGTGCCATATAATGTAACTGAAAAACTCAGATGTAACTTTATATTCAGATCCGAGGTCAATATCAATAATCGTCACTTGAAACTTGTTTCTCAAGCAACGCATGCCATTTATATCATATTGTTCTACTGAAAAATTCAGATCCCAGACTATAAATTTATTCTAGATAATCTACGTGAGACGAATTTTAAGCGACGACTATTAATATCGAGTAAATATCGTTTGATCCGCGACGAAATCTGTGATTTTCTCCAATTTCCAACGACGATCCGATCCATATTAATCTCTCGTTTTAATATCCATCCAGGATATTGGAGGAATAGCAAATTGGTCGGCGAGCTTACGATACTCGACCACTGAATTAAGCGAATATTGCCTCTACCAACTTCGCTCGCAATATGTAATCCAGAAGTTCTTTTCTATAATATATTACATCTTTCAACTTTGGCCGCTCTGTCGGCAACGAAGTTACGGAGTTCTATCCGCCAAAGTTGATCGCTGTAACACTCTCTATATGTAGACAAGGATTTTATTCAAAATCTGGGGCAGCTCTGCCCTCGGGCTAGGCATCGTGATACCAGCACCGATGCACCGGCCGGAATGGTAATTCTCCACTCGTCCGGAAGAGAACCCCGACGGAAAAGCAGCGAGAAATGATATAAATATGTATCGCGAAAACGAGCCACTTAATGTGCATGCTCGTCTCTCACGCGGACAGATTTATCTTAGCGGTGTCTTCCGCGCCGGTAACGCAGCCGTCTGCGGACCGTTTTCATTGTTTTCGCATGCTATACACGCGGGACAAACAAGAGCGATGTGAACCGCCAATTATCGCCCAGTTTACACTATTATAACGATCACTGTTATCGTCGAGACAACAGAGATAGCAGGTGGTAATTATTGTTAATTAGAGGTAATATCGATAATATCGTGACGTTAATTTCGTGTGTTTGGAATAATTCTGAAAAACAAGGAGAGAGAGAGAGAGAGAGAGAGAGAGAAGACATATATATATATATCCTATTATATATCTTATTATATATCCATTTAAAAGATATATATGTCCTATTTTTAACTTCTATTTCTAATTCTTCTAAACCACATTTAGTTTTAATTTTAATGAAATTAAAATGAAATTTTTTTAGGAAAAACTAGTGTGATATTAAGGACTAGTATCAAGACACAAATTTTCGAATTTTTTGCCATTTTGTTTTGAAAATATAGCTACAGAAAATTATCAATTTATAGTAATATCCATGATATATATGTAATAAGTATATTTTTAAGTATTTATACACCACTTTCTATTATGTTTGCATTTCTAGCTCAACTGACATATAAATAAAATATTAATAAGAAAAACATAAAATAAATATCTTCGTGTAATATTGTGTATATATATTTATCTTAACTTCGCATGCTCAAAATTATTTATTATTTAGAAAGCATTTTTTCTTGTATTCGAAAGTTTTTAGTTACGATATCTAAACTACTTATCTCCATGAATTTATAATTTTTGTAAAATAATTGTTTCACCTGTCAGTGTAACGGAGCAGAAATTTTCTCTTTATTGAGACTCGAAGTAAGAAATAATGAATAACTCGTGAGATTAATTAAAAACCTTTCGAAATATAAAAATATATGAGATGCAATATATATTTCCATTAAAAATATAAGTTAAAGTATAAAATATAAATTCAACTTACTGACTCTGTACTAGACAATTATTATGTAAAATGTTCGGGCAATGATAGATTTATTTTATAAAATACCTCGTTAATTAAATATCCATCGAGCGGAACCAATATTCAATTAATTTAATTTCATTCGCAAAAAATAGCCCGGTCTTTAATTTGCATGTTAATTGCATTTATATATTAACTGCAAATAAAAAGTTCTCTTTGTAAATGCGTTCTACATAACGTTTCTTGATTGTCCCGAGATCGGTTTGTATTCACTTGAATATTCGCGGAGGGAGGAAAAAAACGCGGAAATTTTCCCGATTCGATCACGCGTACACGCAATCGTGTCGAGAGGACTGAATCAGCGCGAGGGGGCGTATATTACGAGGCTTGTACCTGAAGAAATACGGTCGCGGTGCTGGCACCAGCTTGACTAATGGCGCTGCACACGTAGTGGCCTTCGTCTTTCCTCACGGCGCCCTTGATACTCAGGCTCCCGTCTTCCGTGACGGTGTAGTGGCTTTGATACGTGTTGCCGGGGAACATTAGCTCCTGAGAGCCCTCCCGGGTCCAAAATATCGACGGCTTCGGGGTGCCGCGAGCTGCGCATGAAATGGTGACATCGGTGCCGGCGCTCACCGTCTCGTCCTTGGGGAAGTTGGTGAATACTGGCTTCGCTGTGACAAACGAATCAAATTCGACACACGGCTCGACGTATATTCGTATCGCCTATCGTATCCCCTCCCTCCCTCCCCGTTATACAACGTCGGCGACAGAAACGTCCGATTTGATCCTCGATCTTGGGTTTTTCTTAACGGACTGTCGGCAGTCGACCCTGGCCAAAAACGGGGCTTTGTTCTCCCGCCGATCATGTAATACGAACACCAACTGATATTGTTATACTAAATTATTCGAATTTCGGTAATGCACGTAAATGATGGTGTATTAATCCGAGCATGGTACTCATTAAGAAGACATATCGCGTCAATTTAATCCATGTTTAATGCCACCGTTCGCATCGCCGAAGTAATTCGAATTTAATGCAAAATTACTAGTCGGTGCGCGTATTAAACGTATTAATTCGCCGGTGTAAACAAAGCACATCGGAGCTTTCGGCTTGGTAAATCCACGATATCGCCAAGTCCATACCCTATTCGAGCGACTCGCAAAGTCCGTTTCGTTCGTCGCGATTGCGCGCCTATTCCGCGCGCTTCGAGACTCTCTCGCACCCTCGGCTCTCCGGGGTGGGCTCAAACAGGCTCGACGACAGGTTCGAGGCTTTTACGGTCCGCGGGTGATCGAAGCGGGGCGCGAAAGTCGACGAGCGGCATATTCGGCGCTGAATACGCGACGATAATGCGCGCTCGTCCCCTCCTCCTCTCGGCAGAGCCCCTTCACTGAGCGTCGTAAGCGCACCGAGCGAGCGCGTAATTAATTTCACGGTCGAGCGGTCGCTGCTCAACGAAGGTGCAGGGAGGGAGGGAGAGAGAGAAAAGGAGGGAGATTAGTTACTCACAATGCACGGTAAGAGTGGCACTGGCTGATATCTCGCCGACGCCGTTCCCGGCCTCGCAAATGTACGTGCCGTGGTCTTGGGATTCGACCCGTTGGATGTGCAGACTCTTGTCGTCCAGGATATGCGCCCGACCTATGGGCATCTTGCCGTCGCTCCGCCGCCATATGATATCCGGGGATGGGTCACCGCCCACCCTGCAGGCGAATTCCGCTGTCTGATCCGTGAGGATCGTCTGGTTCGACGGCGTGGTTAAGAAGTACGGCTTCACTGCAAGACAGAGCGAGGATTTGGCGGAGCTCCGATATCACGGGAGGAGACGGCAGCGTCTGCTCCTGAACTCTCTCTCCCGTCTTTTTGCTCGCGGCTTTTCATCGAATCTCCAAACCCCTCCCCCCATACATACGTACACGCACGTACAAACACATGTACATGCACGGTGCCACCAGTGTGGTCCCTCGATTACTATCGATTTAAGGCGGCGCGACTACCGTGGTAGGTTTGGGTGTATTGTGTATTGAGGGCTTGCGAAAGTTCGTCGGGTCGTCGACGATTTCGTTGGCTCGAGGGAGGACGAGTCATTTTGCAGACACGAGATCGGATAATTAGCTGAAGAGTGGCGGAAATCAATGGATAACGGTGGCGCAGATACATTTCAGTTGAACATAGCGTGTACCCTGAACAACGTTGCCGTCCAGTCACCGGAATAAAAAAATGAGATGGTGACTGCTTCTTGGAAGAAAAGGTGACAAAGAATGATCTCTCAGACATTAAAATAGTGACGAAACGTGACATTTTCCCATCAAATTTCAGGAATAACTTATTTACCATTTAAGTAAAAAAAAGTTATTCCTATCTTCCTAGGTTGATCTTTGGAGAATTTAATATGCAGTAAGTTCTTTTTATAATACGCTTTGGAAATTCATATAATAAGGAAAGAACGGATCAATATCCAGTGAACGAACGGCAATCAGCAGCAGATGGTAAAAATATATATATATATTATATCTAGAATATCTATATTTTATCTAGAACGTCTATATTTTACAAATTTAACGTCAGTTCAGGAAAAAAGTAACCCATTTTGGACGACAGTGAATTCTTTAGTGACTTAAATGACTGGATGGTAGAAAAAGTGACTTGTGACTATAATTGCTCAGTGAAATATTTACAGTCGATAAAACCACTTCTGATGTAGCAACATTATAATTTCATATGCATATTACCATCATTACTTTCCCACTGAAACAACGCAAATATATGATTGGCAGAAATTACTAGTATCTGTAGTAAATTTAATTTTTTTTTTCCCACTGAACTGTTTCATTACTATTGGTAAAAGAAGCATGACTAAAAATCCGACCAACTTTTACAAGCTAATATATGTTTTTACTGCATATAAATAATAACTGAATGTACGGACAAATTCTGCCTCATTGTGCTGGCTAATTGGGGGAAACAGGCTATGCACGCGTTTCGATAATAACTTAGGGCTCTTACCGTGAACCTTGAGAGTCGCTATCGCGGACTCCTTCGTGCCGACCATGTTCTCGGCGATGCACTGGTATTTGCCCTGATCGGTTTGCTTCACGTCGGATATCATCAGGTTGCCCCCGTCGACGAGAGTTATCCTGAAACGCCCGATGAACGATTAATCAAGATGCGAGACGTTTTCCATTCGATAAGGGCGGCGACTAAAATTACGACGATTAATTTCCGCTCGCCTGCTACACACTCGACGGCACCGCGAACGCCATGAGAGAGAGAGAGAGAGAGAGAGCACCTCGCCGACCGATGGGGAAGATTTGCCGCAACGATTTCGAAATATATATTTCGTCTATTATACGGCCTTGTTATTATTACTATTATTACAATTATTATCGCGTCGCTTACTATATTATTTTATACATATTATATTATATTAAATTGGCGCACGCATGGAACGCCTATCGCGCATAAACAATCCACTCTGACCGCCCCCGCGCATAATATATCGATGCTCGTTAATCTTTGTGTATTAAATCTAATACTTCTCCCGTAAATAAATGATGATTGAGCATACCCGGCCGGGCTGGATCGGTGGAACATTTTTGAGAAAAAATTACCGGCCGGCTCGGAAACAAATTTATAGTTCAACACATTGAATGCCGTGGTCACACTGCATCGTGGTACAGTTTTATTTTTGTTTTTATAGGAACTATAAAAACAATAACGAGCTCTGCAAATGACTGTAGCGAGATCAATAATTTTTCCTCTCTCAGTGTAATGAAACGAGATGAAAGATATATACGTGTCTGGAATCACATTTCTTCGCCGATCGCCCCAGATAAGTTTTTCCCGTACGATCGATGGAAATCGAGGGGTCGGTCAACGTGTTAATCACGCACACTGTTTTTCACACACCGCAATTTAATTGTTCCGGCAGAAGAAAATGACTGATCTCACCACAAATTACAGCCATTTTCGATGCCAATTATGTCTTGTTTTTACTCTAATAAAAAAGTGATAGTAAACGGAAGAAAATGTGGTTGTGTCGATAGAATCAACCGATAGCGCCATAATCGTAAAGATGAAAAGTTATTTTCAAATTATGCAAGTATGGCTTGAAATTTCGTCCTGAATATTTACGACTTTTCATTTGCAATCTTATAGATCATACTGTTATGAAAATGTTCCCAATTTCATTGGTCTAATTCTTAGTGATAAATTTTAAATGTACTTCCATTGACAAGTCTGAGGAAAGCTCTCACGGCGAGATTAAGGATGTACCGTCTATTAGTGTCGTATTTTCAGTGGTGCATCAAGAGATGCAACTCATAAATTTAGCATTTATCGAGCAAAATTACGTTTCTATATATTTAATCCATTATCGGAATAATAAATGTTAATTTGAAACGAATTTGAAACGAAGTTGAAGTAGACATATATACACAATATTACGAATAAAAAAATATTATTTTTTATTTTTCTTATCAATACTATATTTATGCATCAGTTGATCTAATATAGAGATGCAATAGAAGTATATAAATATTTAAATATATGCATATGTATACATTTTTTAGTATTACTGTAAATTATGAATTTTACATCGCCGTAATTTCAAAATAAAATAGTCGATAATTCTAAAATTTGTGTATAATATATGCATATTAATCTTCAATATGCATTGTAATTTTTCATTAAAATCATATTTTTAATTTGGAAGATATTAAAAGTAGAAATTATAAATAATACGCCAATTTTTCAAGGAACACATATAAAAAGTGTCAACTTTAGTTACAAATATCTCAGCTATAGAACAGTCAATCTTTTTCTAATTGCACGAGCAATGAGTTAGATAATATTGTAATGTATATACAATGCAAGTTTCAGCGAATTCTTATTAAACTCACTTCCATCTTACAACTTTTTTCAAAGTAGAATAACTTTTGACGTCACTTTTAAATGCAATATAAATCAACTTGTAATTTTCTCATGATTTTTTCATTATTTTGATTTATGGTGTTAGGTTGATTTATGGTATAGTTTGATTTATTTTGATATATAATACATCTTTAAGGACGATCGCCTTACGTTTATCTTCAGGTATTCCGCCAATAAAACAAGCGACATTAAATATAAAATTTATGAGTACGGCTTAAAAAACAAATAGTCGTACGCTACGTATGGTGTTGCCAAAGCTATGCTTTCAGTCTTAGCTAGCATTTGTAGATGTAATCGATATCAACAGTGTGTTGAAATGATGTGAAATATATATACACATCAAAACAGCGCTCACAGGAGGCTGTTTATGTGAGTCGGCTGAAGAAAAGCAAGAAAGGGTTAAGGCTAGTCTGTACCTATTTAGATAGCCTATACACTAATAAAAACCTACTTTGACGATACCGACACTCGTCACCTTCTCTCTTGAAATTCTTCTCTCTTTAATTCTACAGATTTCATTTTAACGCTACCCTCAACAAATTAGACACGCTAAAACAACGAAAACGAACATTTAATACATCATCAGAGTACAAGTAAATTATATTACTTGATATTAGAATTGAAATTGAGTCTGTTTTGCTACTACCCACTAAGTTCCTATTGCATTACAGAATTCAGAGTTTCACGCAGGACCGAAATTTCGACTCGGCATCGGTTTCGATAATATTGCTACATAGAATCGAGAAGATCCGCTCCAATTACGGCGCTGTTGACCAATCCTATCTGCACAACAGCCCATTTGCTTTCCCGTCCTAGGGGGATGTGTGTATATGTGCGGAGAAACACTTTCGGCAGCCCCGCGCGCCCACCGATCCGATATTATTATATTTACGCGCGGGCGTAAGGCGAGCAAACGTATTCAAGGCTGCGTACTTGACATTCCTGCCGCCACTTCGCTCTCCCACTTCCCCCTGTCGTTCTCTCCACATCGCCTCGGCGCCCCCGAGATTAAACGGCCGTCTCACCGGGGTGGGGGGGTGTACGCACATATCTCGCATATGGAGAGTATTCGCGACGACACGCCGTGCCGCGCGCCGCACTATCGATCGATAGCTCTCGATCGCGGTCTCTAATTTATAGTGTCAATTAATTTTCGCGCCGGTAGTACTCGATTACCCCCTACCTACGCTCTTAACCCCCACACCCCCTCTCCTCGTCCTCTTCGCGGCTCTCCGTTCTTCCGTCGTTCTGCCTGCTCTCCGTTTTACCTCGTTCCGCGCTTCGAAGGGAGGAGGAGGAGGAGAGAGAGAGAGAGAGAAGAGCGGTCTCGGCGTTCCGATACGGCCGGATTTAATTCCTATCGGTTGTCCTAATTTATCGCGGCTTCGGGCTTCTATCGGTAAATCCGGAGTTGGGTGGAGAGGAGGATGAGGATGAGGAGGAGGAAGAGGGATCGGAGACGGGGACCACGTGGGGCGCCGCGACGGAGGAGAGTACCTATTGATCGAGAAGAAGGAGAGGAAAATAGCCGCCGAAACGAGCGAGTGAGCGAGCGAATGAGCGAATGTGTATGTGTGCGAGCGAGCTTCGTTTCGTTTCGAGGCGCGAGACCCGCCAGAAAAAATGTCTCCATTCTCGCGTCGTGTCGGAAAGCTTCGCCCCCTTGGAAATCCGAAAGGGAGTGAAAGAAAGAAAGAAAACGGGAAAATCGTTTATCACGCGCTCTTATATGCCTCCCCTCCGGGGGTGTTAAGCCAACGGTGTACAATACGGTATAGACGACACACGGTAAATGGTAGTAATTACACAAAATAGCGCGATAAACCGTGCGCGGGTAAACTTTGCCTCCGCCGCGGCAAACGGAGGCGAAAGAACACGAAAAACGGCGCGCGGGATCGATCAATGAGATTTGTCGATTGAAACGTTTATATCCCCTCCGATATTTTCTCCGTCTCCGTCTCTCTCTCTCTTTCTCTTTCTTTCTTCATCGCACCGCGAGACATCGCGGATAAATCTCCCGGCGACTTTTTACCGTGCATTTCGGAACTTTCGTAATAAGAATTTTTTTATCTCCAATGGTTTCGCCGCTCGAGAGGGAGGAGGAGGAGGAGGGAGAGGGCCGAAGAAGAGAAGAGACCGCCGACATTCCTCGTGAGGAGAACAGAGATAGAGAGACTAAGAGGCGTTCAGCGCCCCATGAAACTTTGATCGAGTCGATCCACGGGGATTCGGGACGGAAAGGCGGGGAAGGGTTGAAGGGAAGGAGGGGGAAAAAAATCATCCGTTCCGAGATACGAACGGTGAGTGGAGTTCGCGGCGAAAGTGTGCCGTGGGTCGTTACCGGGCACGAGGTGTGCGTACTCACGTACGCGTATGCTTAAAAGCTCGATCTCTCGGTGCGAAAGAGACAGAGAGAGGGGAAGGGGGCGCACAGGCCGTCGGGACGCCGGTACACGGAGAGACCGCGAGAAGGGAGAAAGAGAGCTGAAATTCGTAGCTTGCCGAATTTATACGCGATTCCGCCGCCGTATTCCGCCGATTTGCGAGTCTCCCGAGTCCTTTTCCGCTCGCGGCTGTATCGCGCCAACCGCCTGGCGACAGATAAATATAGACCATCGTCCCTATATCGATCCCCTCCCCCCCCCCTTCCTGCAGCTGTCACTCTCGTCTTTTATATCTCGCAGAATTTATATAAAATAAAAAAATATATATATATGGATTTAGACGGGAAAAAAATTTGGCCGAATTCACCTGACAATGAACATATCAAACGCGTTTCGGTTAAAAAAGGAAGCAGTTTATGATTACAAAAAAAAAATTTAATTTTGATTCTTATCTTTCTTTCTGGACATAGATATATGTACATATATGTACATAATTGATCGTGTCAAGTGACAAATTTCGATATGTCATTCTCCCCCTCTCTCTCTCTCTCTCTCTCTCTTCTTCTTCTTCTGTCTCTCCGTAATGAATTTGCTCTGTTCGGCTGATAAAAATTGCAGAGCCGGTGTACCGCGAATCTGTGAATCGGGCATCGAGAATAGAAACCGTGCAATATTAATTTCGTTAAGCTCGTCCCGCTGCTCTCTTCCTGATTCTCCTAATTAAAAGCGATGTACAGCGAGCTGCAGCAGCGGTCGGAGATACATTAATTCGAACGTTTTAACGAGTGACAATTTGGGAATGCGCACGTCGATGGGAATATATTCGACTTGCGTATTCGTTCGTGTAGCATATTCTATTCGTACATGTAAAAGTAAATAATCGTGGATCCATGAAAAACGAAGACGAGCGTGAGCGCATGTGTAGCCGGCGCGGTGCGTGTTAGCGGCGGCGTTTGATACGATTTCCTTTTTCTCTCTTCTCTCTCTTTTTTTTTTGTTCTGGCGGCGCCCTTTTACCGGCGTTGCTGTTAGAATTAAGTTAATCCGGCGTTCCCCCTCTCACTCTCTCTCTCTCTAACTCTCTCTTTCGCCCGGCGTCTATAAAAGTAGATTCCCCTGGCCGTAATCCCACGAGCGTAAAAGTTGCTCTTACCGCCGCGACATTATTACGTAGACACACAGCGCGAAATTCTCATATAGATGGTCTCTCTCTCTCTCTCTCCCTCCCTCTTTCTCATATATGCTCGCGCGAGCAATTTAATCGGGGGTGGGCCGGCGGCTCCAAGTGGGTGCGACGGCGAACGAACGCGCTTTTAAAGGGTGCGCGCGCAAATTGTGCGCAGAATATACTTATTGTTGTCTCATTCGTGCCCGAGCCCGGCGGTCTGAATCGAGTTACAATCGCTCGTGGATTAATATTCAATTACACGTCTATCTCGTCCGCGCGTGATGCGGAAAACTCGCCGCCGGCGATGTCGACCGCGCTCGAGATCGACTCCGGGCTCTTTCTTTCCGCGCGACAGCTGCCTCGTCGAACACACGAGACTCGAGGGACAGAGAAAGAGGGAAAGAAGAAAGGGGGGGGGAGGGTCACGAGAGGCCTCGCGGTCCGTCCTCGCCCCCTCGACTGTCGGCGAGGTCGCGCGCGCATTTAATTGTCACACGCATTTCCGCGTCGTCGCAAACGCAATTTCGCTGCATTTCGGTATGTCGAGAATTCAAAGAGACAACACACGCGCCGGGCGGGGTGAGAGCCACAAAGAAGACTCACCGTTTCGTCGCTTCCAGGTCTATTATGTGGCCGTTCCTTTTCCAATGGAGAGTCGGCTCCGGATGGCCGCGAGGTGGTCCACACTCCAGTAGCGCGGTCTCCCCGGCGGCGACCCTCGTGTCCTGCGGCTCCGCGCGAAACTCGTCTCGCAGTACTGCAACAGACAAGCCGGCGATGCGCCATTGTATTTACGAAAGGCAACGTTGTTGCGACCCGTAACGTCGCGTTTGCCGCTCGTTCGCCGGGCTTAACGATACTTTTTCCGCGCGCCGCGGTACACAACGGCCGGTGGGGGAGAGAGAGAGAGAAAGAGATAACCAGGGCATTCGTTCCTTTTTCTCTCTTTTTTGGAAAACGACGGAAGTAGGCCACTTGAGCTCTCTCTCTCTCTCTCTCTCTCGCTCCTTTTTTTTTTCATCGAATTACCCGGCGTTTTAACAGCCATTCGTTGAACATACGGCACGTAGAAAAACGGGAGCGCCCAAACTCGCCGTAACGAATTCAAAACGGGACACGTTTACTAAAAAGTGAGAATGTATATTCTCGGACGTCTCATTAGCCCGATTGTGTCGTACGAATAATTCCTTTCCTAAAAGCACGGGCAAATCTCTTCTTGAAAGCTTCGGGTAAAACGTCAATCGTGTTTAACGATTATTTCGCAAAGCGCGTCTGAAAAGGGAAAGAATTTCCCGGAGTTATTCGAGGGTCTTTCGGGCGAGCGGAATGGGATATATCGAATTTATCTGTTTTATCGCGGGGAAAATATTCCCGGAATCCCCGTGTGCGCACCGTACATTTGCGTATGAAAAGAATAGCTTCCATTGGTCTGCGTACGAATACAGAGGCCGATGAATAAACGATATATACATATGTACATATAATTTATATATGCACAAGAGGTCAGACTGTTTCGACAATTAACAAAGAAGTGGCACGATGACAAAACAGATATGGATACACAGAATTTCATTAAAGGCTCAACATTCACCGGATCAAAATTCACTACACGAAGTAAAACTTTATCGCATCGATAGAAACGGCCTACGGCGTCGTAATTGGGGTAAATCTTCTTAATTCTCAATAGCGATAGCATCGAAATTCAGACTTGAGTTATCGAAAAGCGATGCGCGATGTATCAGTTTCAATTATACTGCTACCGAATCAGGAAGATTTACTCCAATTATGACGTTGTCGACTAGTTCCATCGAACTACAACAACGTTTTTTCCGTCTTCCTTTTAGTTATGAACGCATTCATACTTGGACATAAATAATATTTTTATAGTTTTATACAACTTGACATTTGACAAATATATAGACGATATCAACCTTAGCGAATAAAAAATTGAAGTTTCTTTTTCGTTACTTTAAAAACTTCAAAAGTATTCAGACACTGAACATTCTATATTGTGCGTTGATGAGGCGATATCTTGAATACGCTTCTATAATCTGGCCTCCTTATTAAAGCTGCCAATCGATACTTATACAACTGAACGCGCGCAAAACCAATTTCTTAGAGAGACCAGCTTTAATTTAAATTAACCAATCACCTGTTATAATCGTAGATTCATTTTCACCGAATTAAATCCTGTATCTCTTGAAGATAGGAGGAAACTGACTGATCTACTGTTTTCATTTGAAACTGGAAGATCAATTGACCGTCTGAGCACTCTAACCATGATTATATTTAACATCCCTGTAAGATTTCTTAGACATTTTCCTCCATTTAATATCGGATATCATCGTGCACTCGTGTATCTATTTTCGCTAATAATTTCGACGATACAATTGACTTTTATTACGTCACTGTTCTATTTTAGAAGCGCCGTTAATGATTACTTGAATTTAAACACGTCTCAAAAAATTCTAATGTACTCGTATCATTGTATCTTTTCATACTAATATATTTATTTAGTACTTTATATAGGTCGTATCCTTTTCCTTTTTTATTTTCTTTCCTTTTTACGTTTGTCAAACATATTGTACCAAAGGGATATTTCCCGTAAATAAATAGATACATTATATCGATTTTATTCGACTAATCTGTCATTTTAACAGTTAAACTGTATCGCATCGCATCATATCATATATTCTAACATCATATCATCACGTATCATATCATATTATATCCGGATAAATTTCTAAATTCTGGCCTAGTAAATGGTAATTTTGTACACTAAGCTTTATGGAAGCTTAGTGTACATTAGCGAGTCTGGATTATGCCTGAAATGACACGCGAGTGGTACGAGGAGCGCATACCGAGCTGGAAGCCCACCGCGTGCTGAACCGGAGAAGCTACGAATTGAAATTTGAGACAAACGGAGGGTAGGTAGAGGCCGCGAGAGAAAGAGGGAGAGAGGAAGAGAGAGAGAGAGAGAGGGAGAGGCGGGGAAGATGGGGTGCTTTCGTAGACGGCAAGGACGGTTTGAAAAACGTGGGTCGCTATCTCGGGATCCCGGGACCCCTAACGATTCCGACGTGAATCAAATGTAACGCAATTTCTCAGAGAACGAGGGAGGGCTAAAGGGTCGTCGTCGTCGTTGCCGCCGTCGCCGCCGCCGAGTCGTCGTCGTCGACTCGGGTCCAGCTTTCAACCCCTTTCGTCGTGTCGCAGTAGCACTCTGTAAACTTTCCCTGGGTCGACGAGTAAGGTCGGGACCCTTGCCTTCCTTTCGTTCTCCACGTTCGCCCGCTTTCTTCCAAGTCTACGCGCACCATATATATCCCACGACTCGTATATACCGAATTTACGTGAATCCCATAGCTGAGCTGAGCTCGGGCGCTCGCGGCAACGGTGAAAAATGAGGACCGCGTCCCCGTGGGCCAGATATACGTCACGTAAATAGGTACACGGTGCATACGGAATCAGAATCGCGCCGCCCTTTATAACCGGAGGTTTCCGGATTACTCGAGGCTGCCGCGCGCTGCACTGTCTCAATCCTCCGACGAGAGAAACGCCGAGCGATCTCGGTGCGACTCCGCGCGAATTTCATTCCTCCCCGCTGTAAATCGCGTTTTGAAATCCCCGCGCTGCGGAGAAATCCTATCTTTCCCGAAACGGTCGGATTGTCGCGAAAAACGCGCCTCGGAATCGTCTCGAATTAACTTCAGCCGGTCTTTGCCTCTGCGCGCGAAGTCCTCTCTCTCTCGGTCCGATCATCGTCGCCGGAGCCACGAGGACGACGAAAAAAAGAAAATGAACGAGAGGAGTAAGAGGGGGGCAAAAAAGGAGAGAACGGTCAATCTCGATCCGTGCGCGAATCTCGCATTTGCATTCGGCGCGAGTAATGCCTGACTCGAATCGATAATGCGACACGGTCGGACGGCGCGCGAACGTCGCGACATTACGGGCGTGTGTATCCGCGAGAGAGCCGCGCGGCTAAAATTAGACCGCGCGCGCCGTGAAATTATCTGGTCGTCGGTACGTATCCGCGCGCTCGCATTTACATAGGAATGGAGAGCGGCGTAAGGAGCGCGCTTTATTTACGCTGCGCGCCACCGGTTCTCGTTCTCTCACGCGATCCCATTTTTCGAGGCGCCGCCGCGACACTCACCGTTGCGTGGCGGCTTTTCGGCCCTCTCTCTCTCTCTTTCCGATGCGGCGCTCCGATGGTGGTCAGTTTCGCCCTCTCTTCTCCCTCTTTCCCTCCCGTACGCCCCAGGGAGCACGAGTTGTCAACCCTTCGCGCCCGAGGGGTCGCCGTAGCGGCGGCAAAATGGCCAAAATGTCTTCGGAGATACTCGGGGAGACACGCGGCGAGCGCTCTTTCGGGCTTCAAATTTAAATTGTAAACCGCTGTCGCGCTAGTTTAAGAACTGATTTAAGAGCTGAAAGGCGCCGCGAGTTTTATCAGAAATTTTGAATGGCCTCGCTGCAGCGGCACTTCCGGAGCGCGGGGGACTAAAAAAAAAAAGTCCGCTCTCGCGCGGCAGAAGACTTTTCTCCTCTCGTCGAGGCGCGAGCGGCCTTGTTGGGTGTCTCCCCGCGAGAGCGAGCGAGCGGTCGATATCATCGCGCTCCATCCCGGATCGCCGCGTTTTCTGTGCCGACGGCCGCGCGCATAATCGATACTTCGCTTCGTTCGAGTCGAAAAAAAAGAGAAGGAAGGAGAAAAAAGGCAGGGGGGATCTCGTTTTATCGCCGCTACCGAGCATCGTATATAGGCTACCACAATCGACACACGTGTGTATTCTCCCGGAGTCGTGGGTCGTTAGTCGTCGTGAACCGCATCATACGTACGTACCACGCACGCACGCATGCACGCACGCACGCACGCACGCACACTGTGTGTGGTCGTTCCCGGACAGTACGCACGCACACTTCCCTTCCATGTAATGCTGTTAATTTGCTATTGTAGCGATCGCAGCTAATGGTTTCCAGCGGGAGGACCAAGGTATCGAGCGAATTTCGATGACGCCGTATTATCATCGGGGCGGCGCTGAATGCGCCGTTAATGAAGCGTGCATCCAGTCGTAATGAATAATATCTGACGGTCACGGCTCGGGCTAATTACGCGAGAGAAGGCGCGAGCGCCCCACGAAAACCTTCCCGGGAGCGAGGATCGCGCGGAAGAAAGGGTGAGGCCGGCCGAAGGGGTGGAAGCGGGCCCGGCTAATTCGCGACTCGCCGCGTTACTTTTCGCGGCTTGCCGGGTGATTCTCAGACCGGTTTATTCACGGTCGGATCTTACATATATAGAGGAAAATTATTCCCTAGATTTTGCATTTCTATTTCTTTGACTAAGATTTGTTTCGTAGAATTATTTATTAAGATATATTTATACGAAATATTATTTATCTGAGTAAGAATTTTATTGTCTCATTCAAGAGAACCCTATTGTTTAACAGAAAGAACGCCATTATTTGAAATAATATCTTTTAACCAAGTTAAATATTATTTGGTTACAATGAATATGTGAAATGAAACAGATAATATTTTTATACGAAAATTACCTTTCGTTTCGAGTAAATTCTTTATTTAAGATAAAGATACTTTATTTAAGATAAGATTAATCGAAACATTAGTTTCTTTGGAGCATGCCGACGATGAAATTTGTTCGGATGCAATAAAATTTATTAAATTTGAAGAAATCTTTTTCTCAGTGTATAAGATCGTCTTAAGTTCACTTTCAGATGCCATTCAGACGGCTCATTTCATTGGCCACGAAGCATCTGCAAATGAACTTAAGACTAAGTGTAAAATCTGTTTTACGTATAAGATCTGACAGTGAATACCGGCCTTAGATTACTCTCCACATTTTTTCGAGTGAATTCTCCCAGTGGAAAGATAAACCGAAAGAAAGCTGGGTTATTCAGAGCAAAGTGACTTTTCGTTCGAGTAAATTTTTCACTCGGAATCTTCGAGTGAATATTCCTATTCAAAATTGAAGGGTGAATCTAATTCTGCCGTCTACTGCTACTCCACCGTCACAGATTCGCTTTGATCGATTGAAATATTTATTCGCTTTGGTGGCTTAGGAATCCACACTCGAAGTTTGAGTAAAACATTCACTCTTGCGATCCCGAGTGACGGTACACTTCAAGTGAATTCTCATTCGTTTCGAATGAAATTTCACCCGGAGAAATTTTGAGGATATTGACCACGCTAGTGGAAAATCGTGAAACGATTGTTTACTGCATTTCCGTAACGAATAATGTAAAAACCATCTGGCGAGTCGCGAGTTAGTCACGAAGATTATAATATTCTTGCTTATAAATGAGAATATCTTGATTTAAGATTTTTTGCCACGCTGTAATTTTCACTACAATATTTTCTCCGTGTAAATTTGAGCGAACCATTAACTCCCGTGATTCCGAATGGTAGGTATATCTTCATCGGTGTCTCCGATTAAATGCTCACTCGTTTTGAGTGGGATCCCACCCCGAGAAATTTAAAGAGTAACCGGCTATATCAATGGGAAATCGTGGAGTGACTTTTTGCTGCATCTCAGTAGTACAAAAAGCGTTTGGCGGGCCGCGAATTGGCCGCTCTCTCTCGCTCGCGAAGCGCGCCTTATGAGTGCTCCGTGCTCAAGATATCGGCGTTAATAGCACCCTCGAAGCTCCTCTTGGAGCTTTTCGCCCGAGTCTTTCGCTGCAACCTCGTTGCAACAGAAGTGGCTACGCGTTTCCGTGGGTGCTCCCGCGAGCTGGCTTGAAGTTAAAGACGCTAGTTGGCGGCAGTTGGCGGCTGAGTTGCTCCGGCGAAATCTAATCCAAGTTTACGTGCTTCCAGTCCAATTAGGTACAAGTAGGCACGCCAGTGCGCCGACTGCGTCGTCGTCGTCTTGGGACGCGATCCACGTTTCCGTAATAACGACGTTTACGCGACGGGGGAAAACTGCGCGAGAGTAAGCGCGATAGGTTACCTCGGCGCGGGACGAGCATTCGGTGCTTTAAAGCTCGTAAAACCGATAGTAACCGGCCCCTCTTATTTCGTTCAGCTCGAGAATACCGTCCCTCCCTCCCCCCTTCGCCCACTAATTCCGGAGCGCGACGGCGATATTGCGCACGCTGTATGTCTCGCGTCAGCCGTCTAACGAGGCTCACCGGTTCCTCGGTGAAAAGTTACCGACGAATCTGCCACGGAGTATCGGAACAGATAGTCTCTTCTTTCGGGGAACACGTTGTCGAGTGAGGGAAACTCTCTTCTTCGACGCTCGTGTCGTTTCTCTTCCAACGCCGTTGTCGACCGGCTCTTTTCATCCAGTGCCGTTTAACCTTCGCTTTCGGTCATTTTGGTTCAAAACGCGAGCTTTCGGGTGAAAGAGAGAGTGATTCTGTTTATAAAATGGACAATGGGTTAAGGCTCGACGATTTGCAATCAACAAAAGAGAATTATAGGCAATGCGTGCCGGAATGTCGATCTCGGTGCGCAACCAAAATTTAATAATATCCCAAATCGTATTTATCATATATTAAATTCCGTACGCGCGCATTTATTATTAAATTTTGATTGCGCACCGAGATCGGCGTTCCTGCTCGCATTTGCCCGTAGTTCACAATTTTTTTGTTGATTTTATTTCATATTTCATTTGTATATCAACACCGCACTTGATATAAAGATTACTCTGAAATATTCGAATATCTCTTTGAAACTTGACGCATATTAGCGATGACTCTGTTATTAATCACTAATTAGTGATTAATTCAGCAATGGTCAACAATCTCAATAGGTTAAACCTTCCACGCGAAAGATTTATCCTAACCACAAATCGGGTTGAATCGGGCCACGACGCAGGCATATACAATATTTCGGTTGTTACAGAAAAATATACGGTTTGCAGAATTGTTTTCCACATAAAAATCTAGAGGAAGGTTGTCTCTGTTATCTTTGTATATACTGTCGCACGAAACAATTGGTTACCGGAGAAATTCCAACACCGAAATACTGAGGAGGTGCTCGCCAGCTCGTCCCGACTTGCCGTGCAGAGCGATTTGAAAAAGAGCTTGATAAGAGAAGAGCTCGACTACGCGAAAAGCGATATCCCGGCGAGAACGAGTCGCGCCTCATCGCTGCTCTCTACCGCTTTAACCTCTCCTTTTACCGTCCCCACCTCCACCGCCTGCCTACTCCGCCGTTTCTTAACTACTCGTCCAAAGGGATAAGCGGCCGAGTCTTATCCTCGCGGTAATGAGACAGCGGGCGGTACTCTAAAGGGAGAAAGGGGGATGAGAGAGAGAGAGAGAGAAAGAGGGAGAGGAGACCGGCTGAGTGGTAGGTGCGTAGGCAAACGACCTCCAATTAACAGATGTTGGATTTGGAGCGAAAGAATTGAAGGGTCCTTTCTTCCCCTTCTATCCCCCGTTGTTCTACGTACACCACCACGAGAGCCAACTGCTAATGAGAGCGTCGCGCACTCTTTTTGCGAGCGCGTGCGCACGTGCTGCGGCGATACCCCACGGGGTGTCGCACGAAAGCCGTGACGAAGGCTCGGCTGACGCGCATCGCGGCGCTCTTCAAAAGAACAGGGTGAAAGTTTTTGCGAACACGAAACCACGCCGGAGCCCCGTTTGTCTCGCAACTGCCGAGAGATACAATCGTCATACGCTCGAACGCCCGTTGCAACGAGAGACTGCTTCTTTCTCGACTGATTGCGTCGCGACCTACGATAATCAGCGGCCCCTATTCCGGACGCGCGTCGAACGCTAAATATGTCTTTTGTGACTCTCTGAGCTGAAACAAGCGTCGTACGTGACGCTCATTTCGAAAAATCGGAATTTGGAATTAAAAGAGCATGCTTAGCCTCTCGCTATACCTTCAGAATAGAGCCCCGGATATTCGATCATTAGTTATCTACGATAATCAGCGACCTCGGATTATCCTACTCTGAACGCGCATCGAACTCTAAATATGTAACTCTTTGTGACTCTCGAGCTGGAACAACGTCTACGTGACGTTCATATCGAGAAAACGGAACTTGGGATTAAAAGGGCATACTTAGCGTTCGCTATGCGTCCAGAATAGGGCCTCGGGTATTGAATCATCTACGGTAACCAACGACCTTAAATTAGCAGGGACATTATTCCGGACGCGCATCGAACGCTGCGTCTTTGTGACTTTCAAGCTGAAACAACGTCGTACGTGACGCTCATATCGGAAAAACGGAACTTGGGATTAAAAGGGCATATGTAGTGTGCGTCCAGAATAGGGTCCTAGATATTCAATTGCCAGTTATCTATGGTAGCCAACGACCTCAGATTACCCTATTCCGGACGCGTATCGAACGCTAAATATGTCTTCGTGACTCTCAAAAGCTGAAACAACGTGACGCTCATATCGGAAAAACGAAACTCTGAATTAAGAGGGCAGACTTAGTGTTCACTATGCGTCCAGAATAGGGCCTCAGATATTCAATTGCCAGTTATCTATGGTAGCCAACGACCTCAGATTACCGAGGACCCTGTTCCGGGCGCGCATCGAACGCTGAATATGTCTTTGTGACTCTCAAGCTGAAACAACGTGACGTTCATATCGGAAAGACGAAACTTTGAATTAAAAGGGCACCACTTAGTGTTCGCTACGCGTCCAGAATAGGGCTCCGGATATTCAATCAGCAGTTGCCCATAATAACCAGCGACTTACGAATCCTTATCGTTGACCGAAAAATTCGAGGACGGCGCACCCTCCGCAAAGAAGGCCCGCGTGTTGCGCGCATCTTCATTCTCACCGGGTTTCGCCGCGAGTTACGCTTTAGTTACGCACCGTACGCGTAACGACAATGACGGAGAAGGAGGAGGATGCGAGCAACGGACGTTCAGGCATGTACGTAGCGTAACCATCTGCGCGCGACAAGGGATCGGGGGACACGGAGAGGCCAACCCCTCGTCGGTATACGGCTGCGGACCGAGAAACATCTAGGAACGCTTGTACTCCCTCGCTCGCTAGAATGCACGGCACTTGACCAGTTTGGAGGACCGAAAGGGAGAATCGTGGGAGGGTGGGAGGGGGAGAGAGAGAGAGAGAGAGGGAGAGAGCTCGAAGATCGCCCGGACGGTACGCCGCGTAGCAAATGACGGGAATGTAACGACGAGCGAGGGAAACGGGGGAGGAAGGGAGAGGAAGAGAGAATAAAGCGATCGGGATAACGGAGGATTCCGGGCGATCTGGTACCGTCCCGTAATGGTGTAGGCTGACCGATCGCTCACATTTTTTCTTCCCCTTCGTCGATGGGACCCGTGTGCGAATAACTATGAACGTTTCGATGAGTTTCAACCGGGCGGGGCCTCGGCGGATCTTGAAATTTCATTTGGCCCGGCTTGGAAAAGTTATCTTCTCGAAGTGACCCCGTTACTCCTCAGCTGTTGAAAAGGGCGACTCGTTACCGCTGCTCATTTTGAGAAAATAACTGGCCACTGACTTCGGTTATTCAAGAAATAACGAAGTCGTTGTGGTGATTGTTACCCTTTCTCTAAATTTCGATAGCTTTCTTTGCGATACGCTGCTACGCAGCACATCGTGTACGTGTAGTCGACGCTTGCAAAGTGCATTTGTGTACAACGATTATGCCCGTTACTATTATCCGAGAAATGCAATTACGTTATTACCGTTACTAACGAAAAGGGAAAAATAATAACGCAGTTACTAAATCGTTAGTGATAAAAAGTAACTTTTGTAACGGTAAACGGTGTTACAAGAGTGTACTACCCGTTACTTTCCTGCAACCCTACAGCAGCGTTTAGCGTTTCCGGTGAGCAAAGCAAAGTTCGAGTACTACTTCCGCGTCGCGCGATCCTTCTCTTTTTGCGAGACTAGTTTGACTCGTCGGTTAATTTTACAAAGAAAGGGCNAGAGAAGGTTCTCTCTCTTCAACGTCAAAATTACAACTTGCAACTTTTAATCATAGCCCGGGGGGTGAGGGCGTAATACGCCCTTTACGAATCAACGTCAACACACCATATACGCCCACTTTGACGAAAGGGTTAATTACTCGCAACTCTCGTAACATTTTGGCCCGCTTAGGGATGTGTGTTTAGGGTTAGCGTGCCGTTAATGCAACCGGCCGTTTACTCTATACAGTACGTTGGTATTAGTATCGCACGTTCGTTTATTTCCCAACTTTGATAAAGAACCGCCCCCCTTCCCCTCGGCTGTATTTTCACGCAACCGCCGCCGCGCGGCAAGCAGAGGTGCGATAACGCGCGCGACTAACGTGTTATCTGGCTAGGTGAGAACGAGAACTTTTAAATGCGATTCTTAACCCCTTCCGGTTCGGCGATTTCAATTTATGTTACGTACCACGGTTACTACACGAGCAAAATCGCCCGATCCTTCAGGTGTTCCCGCGAAAACCAACGTCGATTCACGTCTCTCTCTGTATCTCTGTGTGTGTGTGTGTGTGTGTGTGTGTGTGTGAAAAATCTGCGATAATCCGCACGTGTTCGCTAAAATTACGTAAAAACGAGAGAAAAGAAGGGACAACAGAGGGGAAAAAGGAAGAGAGGAGCACTTTGAAGATCGATTCGAGCGGAGAGATCGAGTCCACCAATTAGCGGACAGGGAAACGTCCGACGTTTCCCGTGGTCTTGTTTTCCGGCGAGGTAGCGCAACGTTTGTTTAAAATCATTAGTGGTCCTACCGTGCGAGAGCGTCCTACGGTGGTACATCCCCAGCCTCGTATGAAACCCATCGTTAGTGGTTAGAAAAGGACCCGAGGTCCGCGCGACTAAAGGGTAGAGCTCACACTGGCCATCACCAGCAGTAGCACCACCACCACTACCGTCGCTGCCGCCACCATCACACCACGGTGTTCGGATCCAATCCCTGGTCTTTATTTAACCGAAGAATCTGCTCGGAGGATTTGGTGCTCGACGAACGGGGTTAATTGAAAAATCCGCTCCACACACGTGTTCCAAGCGCGATAAGTGAGATTTGAACGTCTCCGGGTAAAACGGGTTACATCGGGTCGGAATTCTCGTTTGTATCTCGCTTAACACCGACTGCGAGTTTCTCCTTCTCTTCCTCTAACTAACTCTAATCCCAACTCTCTTCCTCTCTCTCTCTCTCCGTCACTTCTCATGAAACGCGCGCGAGCGTTGTCTTTGATAACGCGCGGCCTATCGCCGTGAGGTACGGAAATTCCACGGCGATCTCGCAGCGCGCGTATGCGGGTCGCGGCACTTTTACCGAAACTATTCGATTCGATCGAATAATCCGCTCGGAAACTTCTCGTTTAACTTCCCGATTGGAAATTTCATTTAGAGACAACGCGGACGGATGGTCGATCGGTCGGTCGGTCGGTCGATCGAACGGCCAGCCAGACTGCTGGCGTAGCGAATTGACGCTTTTACAGGACACCGTCGAATCGGAATAGCCGCTCGGAATAGAGATCGAAAGGTGGGTCGAAGGTTAAAGAGTGCATACGCACGGTACGTATACTCTTTGCGCGCGTATCCGCTGGTCGAGGGGCCATTCACGGCGCGAAAAATTAGCGAAGTCTGCTGCTAATATCGGCCTCGGAGATGTTGTTCTCTCGCTCGCGCACATACCGGCAGCCCGCATTCCGAGGCGCTCCGAGGTAGCACGCGTTCGTATGCACGAGAAGCCGCGAACGAACGAACGAACGCGCTTTTATACGCGCGCTACCGAGAGAGCACGGTCGTTTTCGAGCGCACATACCATATTCGATATAATTAAAGTGCATAAATAAGCACAATGGTACAAGGAGAGAGACTCGGCCCGGCGCGTAGCGGCTCCTCCTCCCTCCTCTTGCCCGCCCGTCGCAGGTAGGCGAGCAAGAAAGGTAAGAGAGTATTCAATGCAAATGCCCGCGGAGCGGAGAGTTCTTCGCACGACCGCGTGCTGCGCGTTGCATCGCCACCACGCTGCGCTCTCTCTCTCTCTTCCCTCCCCGCCTTTCCGCTGCGCTCGACTCGCTGCACCGTATACGGGCCGCGCGCTCTCGATCGAGGAGGTGCGCGGAGGATAGGGGCCTGTGGGCGAGAGCGGCCTACCTGCACGCGCGTTATAAGCTCCACCGGAAGGCTATCGAATCTGGATTTATCTTCCTCCTCGATTTATACCGCACGACGCCGCCGCCGCAACGGAGCGCACCGCGCGCGCACAACCAACCGTGCATTCGTCGGTCATTATCCGCGGCGCGTTTCGCCGCGGGCCGGCTTTGCATTTTTAACATCGCGGCCAAGTACGGCCAGTCGCTGCGGATCGTCAATTGGACTCGACACGCCGCGTCGTATCGCGTCGCACCGAGCGCGTCTCGGATCTCGCGAAAGAGATCGGGGAGATCGCTTCGGATATTTTGTATTACGCGCCCCGCTGATTGATTCGCCAAATGTCTGGTACTCTTGACGCGGCCACCGTGAATCGACGAATTCTCGGGAGGACGCGCTTAATTGATCCATTAGCGGAGCTGATTGTGTGGGACGATTCGTTTTTATTGAATAACATCACGGTTGATGCACGTGTAATTTTGGCTTTATGTTTTCGGCACTCAACTTCCGGTTATATGTGTATATCTCTTCTATGTCTTCGGAAAAGTATTTCGAATATGCCAATCTGAGACTTCTGGAAAATAAACGGACCTTTGATAAAGAAATGTTGGTGAAATAATTATGACTTTTTCAATGGGTTAAGCGGAAGCGTCCATTCTTCTCTAGAGATTTCTTGGAGCGAAACTCCGCTCGGAAAGCAAACCGGCAGCTGGCTCTCTTAAAGTCAAATGCCTTTTCACTCGTGTAGAATGAATTCTTCCACTCCAAACCGTCCGGTATTTTTATTCGATATTTCGCAGAGTGAATTTAATGTGCCCCAGCATCGCGGGAACAAATTCAATCTAATCGATTGGAACGTTCATGCGTATGGATTGAGAGAGTTTCTTTTAAGTTCGAGTTAAACATTCATTCTCGTGATTCCGAGTGATGGTATCTTCACTGACACTTCGAGTGAATTTTCATTCGTTCTGAGTGAGATTCCACTACGAGGAAGGAAATTTAACGGTACACGGAAAAAGAAATGCTATAATCAAGTATAAACGTAATTATCTGCTTTTCAGTCTCTTAAGTCAAGTAATATTTTTATCAATTTCAGTTTACTTTAACAGCTTATAGTAAATATTTATTTGAACGCAGCATTACTTTAAGTTGCCTGTGAATTACTGAATGTAAATATAAAATAACTCTTCTAAATTTAAAAGAATATTTACTAGAGTTATACGTAATACTTCTTTTTCATAGAAGGATCCTAGTTGATTTAAATTTAGATTTTTCCGTCCAGTAAATAATTTCTGAAAATAATTTCTGATATTCTCAATATTATGAATTTAATATTTGTCGCATTTTATACGTCACAAAAAATAAATATCTACTTATACAAAGGAAGTACCATATTGTACATAGTTATATTTCTACTTTTAATAAATAATTGCCAAGGGGTACTGGCGTAATTTTACTTGCATCATGTAAATATTACTTGAACGATAGCTCATCTTTTTCATATATCTATATCTTAGTTAAAATTACTACGGATAAGAATATTTTAGATAAAACTAGTTTTAATATTATATAATCTGAGATCTTTAAAACAAAAAATAAACTGACGAATGAGTAATATGTTCAAAATAATTACGGCTTTAATTGTGGATTAAATTGAGATATCTATACTTTATCTCTCTCTCTCTCCCTCTCTCTTTCTCTCTTAATAGACGTGGACCGCCATCGAGATCCTGCGCGATGAGTATTCGTTCTTCCGCGCGATCCTTACGAGTCTAGCGGATTAAAATCACAAATCGCGCCAAACGCGCGGCTAGTAAATCCAGCCGGGTAACAACAATGTGATTAAACGACAGATACCCGGTGGCGGCCGTATGTTCACGTTTATCGCGAGATACGTGAAAAATTATTTCTCGCCGGGTGGCGCGCGCGCACGGGGAAAAATGTGTTTCCCGTCGCGTGAGGCGGGACGGACACGGGAAATTGTACCGCGTTGTTTTGTTTCGCGGATTCGCACGCTCAGCTTTTTACACGGGCCATCGTATTTACGCGGTAGCCAGGCATACAACAGTAGCGCGCGGTGTTCTCTCGAACGAGGAGAGGAAGAGAGAGAGAGGAAGAGAGTGGCAGAATTGTCAACATCCCCGGCCGACGTCGGCCGTGAAACGCGTGCGCGCGCCCGCGAGCCAGCCCAAATGTTTTTGGCTCCGGGGATTGAGATCGGTGTAATATCGGTGAATACGATTTTTCCTCGATACTATACGAATGCGGCGGATAAATGTGCCTGGATCGTTCTCTCTCTCTCTCTCCCTCTCACGGAGTACCCAAATCCGAATTCGCCGAAATTACACGAGAGACCGTCCGTCCTCTCCATTTGCCGTGCCGTATGTACTCTCTAAATTTCTTCGAGTGAAATTCCACTGGGAATAGCGGCCGAGTCATTTCTAAAAAAATCTGGAAAGTACAAAATTTTTGGAAAACACTGAATTTCGAGGGAATGCTACCTCTAAATGTTCTCCGTCGATGAAATTTCTGTCGAGGAGCGGAGTGACAGCAGCCGAGTTATTAGAATCCGAGTTGAATTTCCACTCACACAGAACGAATTCTCCGAATCGGAATCGTCGGGTGGATATTTTCGGGGCGAAATTGATGAGCGAGTCCGACGTTACTCCTCCGCCGGGGGAAAAAATTCACTCTAATCGATTGAAACATTCGCACCGCGTGTGCGGTAATAATTCACTCCTAAGCCCGGAGTGAGATTTCGCTTGGAGAAATTTACAGAGTACCGTACGCTGTATTTTAATCCTCCGGTTATGGATGCGGTGGTTGGCCGCTTTTGCCAAAACAGAGCGAGATGTACGGGGGCGTCTTCGTGGAATCGCCGTCGTTTCTTTCGATGCCAGAAACTCGGACGGTGATAAGTTTACGTAGGCTTTTGCTTCCTCCCCCCCTTCTATCTCCCACCTTCCTCCTCTCTCTCTCTCTCTCTCCCTCGCTCGGTCACGATATCGAGCGAACGCGGGAATAAGCGAAATGCGGCGGGGAAAAGCGCGCAATTATAGCCGACCCATTTTCCCCGGGGACAATAACGTGAACGTACGCTCGCGCGCGCGGGAAACGCGGCTGGAATCTAGCCAAATCCCGACGAGTTTCTATTCCTACTACGGACCGCTCCGTTAAAGTCGGCTTAAGTTGAGCAAGGTCGCGAGTGCGCGAATTTATCGCCGCCCGCGACGGCGGTGTCTCGGCGGCCGTGCCACACCGGGAATGCAGTTCCGTAAAAGTGTATAAACGCGCCTATTTCGCCTTCCTCCGGAGGACAGAAGGCGGTTCTCCTTCACCCCCTCTCTCTCTCTCCCTTTCTCTTTCTTTCCTTCTCTCTCTCTCTCTCTCATTTTGCGCGATATCCGAGGGTTGGACGCGCTGACCCGTAAATTCGGGCGCGCTGCGCTCAAATCGAAAATCGCACGGCGGAAATTACGCGAGTGGTTGCGCGAACACCGCCACCATTTTCCAACGGTTCCCCGTTTCTCTCTCCTCTCCCTCTCTCTTTCTGAGAGAGAAAGACGGAGGGAGGCAAAAAAAAAGAGAGGAAAAAACGGGAACGGAGTCGAAAAATTTCCGCGAGCCTCGTCCGTTATGCGCATTATTATCGCTCGCTATCTTCGAGTATCCGCGATTAAAAGAAAAAACGCAAAACGAGAAAGAGAGAGAGAGGGACTGGAGTATCTTGTGTGTTGTACACAAAGCATTATATTGTATGAATACAAATGCTCGCTTACGTATAAGTTTGCTGTAGGTTCAGCGTACTTCCTCTTATCCGCGGATATCGCGGACCTGCCTCTCTCTCTCTCTCTCTCTTACTCTCTGGCAGTCAGCAATAAAACGTCTCGGGGCGCGTTATCTCACAAGCAGCTCGTATTTGTGCCGTTATCACCGGCGTGATAAAGCGTGATGAAACGCGGACGCGTCCGATGTATGTTAATAGCGTCAGCCTGGTCCTGCTGAATCACCAACCATCGCTGTCGGCACGACGACGCGCTCTCTCTCCGTCACGCGCGCGCTCGTTGTTATTCGCGCTCATTATGCTCGCAATCCAGCGAGATAATTAAAGTGCGCTTTTTCCCCGAGATCGGTCCAGCTGTCATTAGTGGGTCACAGCTTGTTTGCTTGCGTGCAACAAGCGCGACTTCTTCTCCAAAGTCTACGGAGTAACCGTAACCTCTGATTTCGCGTCGAGATTTTCCACATCCGCGCCCGTCGACGTCATGGCACTGCTGTCAGCAAAGGGGAGCTGAGTCAAGCCCTCGGAACTTCACACTTCGTGTGAAACTAGACGACTTCGGGGAGCGGTCTCCTCTTCTCGCGGCAACTGAAATTATTAGGTGCGCGCTAAAATGTTAGTCCTTCGACTGTGCGAAGACAGTGCGAAGAGAGCCGCGCAAGAAAGACCACCACGACACTTTGGCGCACACGTAGCGAAGTCGACGAACCTCGCTAGGCCCCGGCCCCGTCGATCGATATGCCGGAAGTTATTCCTCCTCTCCGCCACGGAAGGATGCAAAGTTCCGGCAAAGCGATAGTAAGACGTACACGAGAATACCGGGGATATACGCGACTCAATTTACGTCGCTTGTAATAACGCGATAAATTCCGCGCAATCCCCGTGTGTTTCCGTGCCGGGGGGGGGAGATTCTCCTCGACGATTCTCGCGTTAAAACTTGTCCAACTTGGCAAAAAGTTCACCTCGAGCGAGCACGCTCGAGGGGTTAATCGATCGCGTCTTTTCGCACCCCGGGAGGATGACGCGCGCGCGAGAAAGAGAGAGAGAGAGAAAATCCCCGGTGCACGAGCAGAGAAGTCAAGAGTGCGGATAGTTGTCCGCTTGTTTAACGATAATGAAAACTTTCTCTCGCTTCCCGTGGCCGTCTGGCCGGCTGGCTGGGATTTAGAAATAGCCCCGTAAGCTCGCGCGCGCCCGCTCTCGCGGCTGAGTGGACTTTTCATCAGCGTGACGCGCGATTGTCCCCGTCCGGTCATTTATTTAATCTTCCCCCGGTAATCGAGCCGTGCGAGTATTGTTTTATTGGAGTGCATACACGCGGCTCGATGAAGCGCGTTATCATCGACGGGTGCGAATATAATACCGCCGCTACTTAACGCCATTTCGGCGCGGTGTATGCGCGCAAACAGACGATTCTCGACGCGCACTCGCGCGCGCCTTTGTGTTATTATCGTTGGTGTACGTGTTATATATTAGTATTATTATCGTCATTATTATTATTATTGTCGTTGTATTCGTTATCCGTTCCGCGCTCGCTCTCCACCGTCATCGACGTTTCGCCACGAGAAAGACGTGTGGTATCGCGGGAAGTGCACACCGAGGAAAAGATATTTGCGCTGAGAGAGAATAATATTTTATTATATCTGCGCGACCGTACGGCGGCATGAAATAATTACAGCCGGGAAATTCACTTTCGTAGCGAGTGCTGCACATTGTAATATTATCGATAACGACATTAATATTTATGCACAGGGGAAAAGGTGCAAACGTGGAACAGTTGCAAGTGTTAAGGAAAAACTGTAGTTCAAAATCTAAATATTGATTGTGTGAATAATCGTCAGTGATGTAAGTACATGCATTGGGAACACGTATCATAAATTATTAAGACCGAGCATACAAATGTTAAAATGATACATACATTTTCAAGAATCAAGTCGAGGGTCTGAGTAAATGGTCTGTTAATATGGAATAAGCAAATTAAAGGGAAAAACTTTTTTTGTAGTGTTATAAGCTTTATAGTCTTTTTTTATTTTAGTTTCGTAGTGTTATGAACTTTTTATTATCTATTCCATTTTTTTTTTCAAAGTATTTATACACAAAAAGGACAATAAAACATGTCACTTTTGCAAAATAATAGGAAAATGACTCGTGTAACTTAACGTTTAGGTGTGAGATTATATGTAAAAATGATAAATGTCTTTAAAAATGAAAACACAAAATTGTCTTTGCAGCAGCTCAGCATCTAACCTCCCCTTTCTCGGCAAGACTGCCACACTGGCTGCAATAGGAGACGTTCCATATTACGACCGGCAGCCATTTTCTACACAAATATAATGAATTTGAACGTAGCGCACGTACGTCCCAAATAATTAATTACCATGTTTCACACTTTTCACACATTTCACATTTAGTACTATCCGACACATGAGAGCTAATATTTTACATTCAACGATATATACAGCACATACATATAATATATATACGAAAAAAATTGTTAAATCTTACCTTACGGTTACATTGTATTTCGTAAAACAGAATATTCGTTCACACGGCTAAATGCTCCGTCATTTTAACGCCAGCGCTCTCACAGTGACCTAAGCGGAATCTAATGGTTCTAATAAATGTAACTATCGATAGTTTCAAGCAATGGTTTTAGCACAAATGGGAGTTCTATATTACAACCCCATTTTATATTTACCTTTTCCCCTATTATTATTTAAAAAGTGTTACATCGAATAAGCGTAATTATACGTTTTTCAACTCCTTAAATAAAATAATATTTTTATCAATTTAAGTATATTTTTATAGTTTGTATTGTATACTTATTTGAACGCAATAATATCTTAATTTGTAAACAAATTACTGAAAGTAAGTAAAATGGCTCTAAACTTAAGAGAGTATTTACTAGAATTATATAAAATACTTCTTCTCCATTGAAGAAAGTGAATGGTTTTATATTTAGATTTTTCTGTCCAATACATATTTTTAAAAAATAAAATTTGATCTTTTCGATATTATGAATTAAATACTTGTCGCAAATGTTTCAATATATATAATAAATATCTATTTATATGAAAGAAATATTATATTATACAAAATCAATTATATTTCTAGTAAATATTTGCCAAGGAGTATTGGAATAATCATTTTACATGGATCAAGTAAATATTACTTGAACGATAGCATTTTCCTCAGCGATATAATATATATTGCTATTTCTACTCTCTCTTTTTTCTTGGAAGAACGAAAATATGGTCAGCCGAAAATGACTACTAACTTGTAGTAAGATTAGCAATTTTTTCTCCAAACGACAGTGTGCTCCGACCGCGCGCGCGAAAGGTTTTCTGCGATATTAAAAATGGTTATACAATACCGGAGAGCTCGCCCTTTCCGATCTTGCACGCAAAACAAACACATACACATATTTGCAGAATTATAGAGAAAAAGGACGACATTTTTCGAAAAACACAAAACTCGTTAGTTGCACCTCTCTCTTCCCACCCCCCCCTCCACCACTACGGTTTTACGGTTGCGCGAAAAATACTAGCGTAGAACAAAATACGAGTTAGTTTGGCGCGCTGTTTTTAAATCCCCCGACGGCTCGCTCTAGGGCATGCGTTAAAAAACACGTCGTCTTTTATTTCGAGCCATACTACTATACCGGACGCGCCGGAGTATTCGAAGTTCATGAAAATCGGAGGGGAAGGACAGGGTGGTAACGCGTTTCTTCCCTCCCGCCCTGTCCCGGTTGATTTCGTCTCGACGACGTCGACGCAAAATTCGTGGCGCGAACATAAACACCCGGCGACTCTCTTTCTCCCTCCGCCTCTCTCGTAAAGAGCATGCCGCCGATGGGGGCAGATGCGGGGTTCGTTTACGTTTCGGTATCCTGTCGACGGAAATAGAGCTGCCGCGGCGAGCGCAGACTCTCTCTCTCTCACTCTGTCTCCTTTTTTATTTTCGCTTGTGCACCTCGATACGGCCCCCTTCGCGAACGCGAAGAGGAGCTTCTCTCCCCGACCGCACAATTCTTTTTACGAGTTAGAGACTAAACAGTTGTACGGGACTAATGCATCGAGACGCCTCTGTGCCCGTAAAGGACGACCGCCGCCGCGAGGACCCGGAGGGGTCGGGTGGAAACGTCGGGACGGGAACAAAAAATAGATGCACTTGGTCGGGGCTTCACGCTCCGCGCGTCGACGTTCCGTAATAATAAAACGTCGCGCGAGGCGCTGCGGAATTCCGTCCTCCGAAAAGTACGCATACCGGGCGTGCATGCATGGCTACCGGTCGCCCGTTATCCTGCGATATCCGCCGGGAAAATATACAGGATTGGGGGATAAAACGGCGGGGGGTTTCGAACGAGTCCGCCGCCGGAGGTTCCTCCTCGTCGGTGCGAGCAGTTTCACGCCACGTCAATGTAAAACACGTGTGTAACCGCGTTTCGGCGCGTTACAGCGGTGCTTATGCATCGACGTGTGCATTCGTAGCGCACGGACGTTTCGCGTTATCGATGCGTGAAATCGATCGTACGTTATTCCGTATCTGCGCGAAGAGTCGTACATCTCGATGCTGCGCATCGATACAATATCGAGGGCGCGCGTGCATACCGCCGTATCGGGATATAAAATAGTACGTCGACGTTTTGGCTCGACGTGCAAAATCTATTTCTATCTCTGTCCGTATATCTTGGAACGTGTATGTATACGGGTAATCGAGGGAGACGGAAGTGCATATCTGGAATTAGAAAATAGCGGAATAGCCTCGAAGAGGATGTTGAAGTGGCGGGGAACACTCTAAATCTCTTCGAGCGGAATTCCCCCCGAGCACTGCAAAACTTTGAATGTGTAATTTCGCACACACTTGCGTGTGTAAAATCATGTAGTTATTTTGCACGCATTCGTAACTCTTCGAAGAAGAAGTATTACGTAATTCTAATAAATATTTCTCCGAGTTTAGAACCATTTTATACTTACTTTAAGGGTGTACATATGGAGCGGGGTTGTAATATGAACTCGCATTTGTACTTAAAACCATTACTTGAAACTATCGATAGTTACACTCATTACGCGTGTTACTATGATTTTACACGCTAACTGTGTAAAAGTTACACTGTATAGACACTGCAAATCCAAGGGTTTAATTTCTACACACTTGTGGGCGTAAAATCATAGAAGCAATGTGGGTGCAGATGCATAAAAAGTGACTGCATGATTTTACACACGTAGTGTATAAAATTACACAGATTTGGACTCACAGTGAACAGCTGAAAAATAAATAACGACAGCAACGAGTCGCTTCGAGAAACTTCGGAGGATACTCTTTATGAATTTGGAGAGGACATTCTCTCTAAGTTTCTACAAGTGATATTCCATTAAAGAGGCAGAGTATGACAACCGAGTCACTCAAAAAATAGAGCGACGGCCAAAGAAATTTGGGAAGTATACTCTTGAAATTTGGAGGATACTCTTTCTAAATCTCCCTCAATCAAATTCCATTCGAAAAGCCGACTTGCTGGAATTCGAGCGTCCCCTTGTTCATACGGAATGAATTGTCCACTCTGAATCGTCGAGTGAATATTTGCAATTTGCCGAGCGAATCGGATGTTGTTCCACCGTCGCGGGAACAAATTCGTCCAAATCGATTGTCCACTCGTTCGCGTCAAGAATCCCGCCAAGTTCAGATAAAAAAGTCCCGTGGCTGCGAGCGGCGGTATTATTTTTCACAGTCCCTCCGGGCAAATTTTCGCTCGTTCGGAAGCTCCGTTCCAAGAAATTTAGAGAAAGAGAGAAAAAGGGAATACTTGTAATTAAAAAATCATGAAAGAGGATTCATTCGAGAATGAAGAGGTGAGACGCGCGCTGGCGCGGGTCCCTCGGCTAAATCTCGCCAGACCGTCCATCAGCATCAGCCGAAAGACCGGTCGCGGTATCTTTTTCCAGGCCGCGATCTCGGCGCGGAATTCACACGAAAATTCATTCCACGGTGAGAGAGCGAAAACTGCAATCTCCGAGCGCCGGAGATGCCGTGTAGCCGGGCGCTCGCATACACATACACAGTCTCGCTCTTTCTCTCCTTCTCTCTCTCGTAGTTTTTCGGTAAACGGCGCGGCGACACGGGCACTCTTGGCACGCCCGTAGCGAGCGAACGCGTTCTGCCTCGGCCACCGATCCGGTATGCCCACGGATTTGGTATAAATAGCTGCTCGACGACTCGCGCGCGCGGCTCTCTCGCCCGCTCATCCGCCCAGCTTCACGACGCCGGCTAATAGACAACGATAGCCCTTCTTCCAAGAGACGGCTCTCTCTCTCTTTCTCTCCGTTTCGCTCGTTATGCCACGCGGTAGCTCGGTGCAGAGAGAGAGCCCAAGGGAGCGAACAGCTCCGCACTATGCGACCTCGACGCACGACGACGACGACGGCGAGAGGGCATCTTCTAATTTCGTAGAGAGTGCCGAGAGCGCGAACAGCTGTCTCGCGATCAAACTGTCGCCTGGCACTTTATCTCCGGGCTGCTTTAGCCGAAACTCGCGTTTCTTCTTCTTCTTCTGCTCCTCCTCCTCCTTCTCTCTCTGTTTATCTTCCATTATGCGACAGAGATCGAGACCGAGACCTTAACTCGCGTCACAAATCGCCGCGTCGTTATCGCGAGTCTTCGCGCGGACAATTCGAAACTCTGAAAGTAATGCCGTGCGACGCTGGTGCTCACTGGATGTGAATTACGACCCGACGACAAAAATCGAGATACTTGAAACTATTGACAAATCGGTTTAGCTTTCCCTCCTCCTGGTACGTGCATACGTAACGTACGTACGTACGTACATTACTATAAACCGCTTACTATGCTGTTAAGGATTAAGTACGACAGTGGCGTGCACTGTTGCATCGCGGATAAAGCGGAAATCTGGATTTAATGTTCTCCCGCGGCTTAATGAAATCGTATGTAGTAAATATTCCCGACGATTCACGGGGGCGGGGAGGGGGAGGGGGATGAG
>NW_014555734.1:48794-87881 GCF_001313825.1 Dinoponera quadriceps
TCACCCTACCTGGGGTACGCTGACAAATCATCGGGTTTTATTCCGTGCTTCGACATTTGAAATTATTTAGTTTTACATGTACGAGACAGACAAACGGACGAGCAGACAGGAGCGCGCGCGCACGACACACACTCCTGCAAAGTCTCATGTAAAATTTCTAATTATCCGAAATCTCCGCGTCACTTAATCGCGCGCGCGGGGATATTCGCGCGTACATGCGCACCAGGGACCATTAATCTGAAATCCGACGACATATCCCGAGGTATATCCAACGAATTCCATTATCCGACTGGCCCTACGATACGCGTTTCCTAACTACTACTACTGGTACAATCAAAGTTAACCGACGAGCGGTTATCTCTTCGCGTTTATAGCCGTTTTAATTTGCCGCGTAAGTCGCCCTCTTTGAGTTAACTCGGCCGTGAAATTTGGATCGAGGCACCACTAAGGTTCCTCTCTCTCTCCCTCTCACTCAATCTCCCTCTTTCCCCTCTATCTCTATCTTCCTCTACGAATTCGTTAAGGAACTCCGCTCGGGAAATTTAGACGGTGCTGGTGCGAGTGAATGTCTCTCGAAAAAGTGATTCCGGCGGTGGCTCGATTTAGCGTTGGAGAACCTAATATTCCCGGGCCTCGTAAAATCAGGACTTCACAGGCGTAATTTATAAACGTAAAAGCTCCGGGGATCGAAGCTCTCTCTCTCTCTCTCTCTTTCTTCTTCTTCTTCTCTGTCTCCCTCTATGCTTCCCTCTTTCCTCTACGCTCTATCTTTGTCTCTTCTCTCGTCCTCTCTTTCGGTTTAGATGAGCAGGTTCGCGATATAACGCCTGGCACGCTCGTTACCGGTACAGGTTCCTGACTTATTAGTCCGCTCGCGGGTTTCGCTTTGCGCGCGAAGAACACGCAACCGCGGCGGTGGACCATATAGCACACTGCTCGTTTCTCAAGTCCCCCCTTCTCTCTCTCTCTCTCTCTCTCACCCGCATCTTATCATTCTCCCGTCTCGTTACTCTTCCGGTGCTACTATCCCTCACCATCCCGGCTGCTGACGATTACCTCGCTGCGCCTCTCGCAGGCGAGCGCGAGAACGCGATCGTGGGGAGCGACCACTCCAGGAAGGGTCAAGGACATTTAATCGCCAAGCGAGGCAACTTGAACGATCGAATGAAGCGTCACGGGCAGATCGGAAAACTGCGTACACTTTGTTACTTCGTTACGTGTCCCCCATCAAAATACAAAGTTGCTCACGGCATGGTCGATACTCGCCTCTCCGAGCCAAGAGAGGGAGACGAAAGAGGGCAAGAGCACGCGTGCAGCGGGGATTCTTATCGGAACGGTCGTCGTCGGGCCGCTTTCGAGCGAGGAGAAAAAAAAAAGAGGAGGAAAACGGGAAAAGGAAATAATTGAAAGACCCCGGGGCCGATCGACGCGAATAAAGCGCTCGGTCGGGTTCGCGCGAGCGAGTGCGCGCGCGCGGGCTCTCGGAAGAAATGCGTCGGGTAATCAGTCTTCTAGATCTCGATAGTTTTCTCCGGCCGAGTCTTCCGTTTACCTCTCGCTCCCCTATCTAGATTCACCGAGCGCCGCCGGCGAGAAATATACCGGCGCGCTGCGCCGGTATCTTGAATCTTGGCGTTTATTCGTTTATCGGTACCATTCGGCCGGCTGCTCGAAGGAGAGCTCGCGCGATTCCGCCTTGACGTACGTAGAGAGAAAGAGAGAGAGAGAGAAGGAGACTCGCATGATAGGAAGCGGCAATTTGTATCTGCGCTTCACCTTTGCTTCTCTCTCTCGCGAGCGCATTCTCTCGCTCGCCCTCTCGCACTCTCTTTCTCATTTCTCTCTCACGCCGGCCGGCGGCCGACACTTTCGGGAAAACTGACGGAAGCTCGCCGCGAGAAGGGAAGGTAACCTGACGGAAGTTCCGACGGAAGAGGTAGTTATTACAGCTATAAACCAATGGGCAGGGAATTACTCGTATCGCGGCGCAGCGCCGATGTGTTGCCTCGCGTTCTCTGAATCGTGCGATTATATCGTGTGCCCGGTATATACAAATTCGAGGATTACCGGAGCGTTTAATTAAATCTGATAAATGTCATTAAACGACTGTGATAGCGTTACTGTACCTTTGGATACGGCCTCGTTCAATGACAGTGCGCAACTTGGAGCTCACTCGTGTACACGTAAACACATTAAAACGCATACAAGCGACGACGATTGAATTCCCGGCGAAGGAACAATTCGACTCCAATTCGTCGATGTGTTCTCTCCCATTCTCTCTCTCTCTCTCTCTCTCCCACCATATAATATAAATACGGTATATCTAGCGCGCATCCACCCCACGCCCGCTCTTCTCCCCACCCAACGTTATACACACAGTGCATAAATTAACGAAGGTAGAAGCGAGCCGGGCAAATTTGCACAGCCACGTAGAATATATTTGTCCATACGTAAAAGCTTTCACGGGAATAACTTTTTCCTCTCCCACGAAAAAAGAGGGAAGACAGAAAAAAAAAGAGAGAGAAAGAGAAACACAACACGCGCCGCCGCCGTATAGAATATCCTACGCGACGGATGGTTAATGCGTACACGGAATTCCTTCGAGTGGAACAAGAATTATCCCTTTACGGATATCTCCGGCGGGAAGGGTAGGGCAGGGAGCGAGAAGGGGAAAGGGATCGAAAGGAAGAATCCGGAGCCGGCTGGCTGGCTAAGCTAAGCGCTCGCGAGAAACTCTGTTTTCAACATCAATTTACGCCCACGTTCTCTAGACGCGCTCGCACACGGTGGATTAAGTTAGGGATATTAAGAAAGGAGACGCGACCGCATATTCGCCGAATTGTAATTCGACCCTTGCACTCCCTCGTCGCCGTCGCCGTTTCTCGCTCTTTCTCTTCTCCTCGCGAGAACCTCTTGTTCTCTCTCGCCCTCCGGGATCCTTGGTTTCCTCCTTCGCGAAACGCCCCTTGTGCCGAAGCTACTTCGCGCTCCCGTGGGGATTACCCGGTTTGCCGGAGCCAAGAAGAAAGAGGGAGACAAGGAGCGAGAGAGAGAGAGAGAGAGAAGCAGAATCGTGAGCGTGTTGTCGAGAAAATATCTTTTTCCCCGAAACGTTTTCCGACGGTGCCATTCCGCGGAATGAGAGAGAAAGAGAGAATAGGAGAGGCGGGTAGAATGGCGCTGCGTAGGGCACAACTGCGGGAGGGAAAAACGAAGTAGCTGAAGTTTATTGATGGAGGCCACGGGAAGCCCCTTAGGACGGGGGGCAAAGGGATGGATCTCGGCGGAGAGGGATCGAAGAGAAAGGGAAGAAGCAAAGATGGGCTTTGACTCTCACTCTCCACCTTCGTCTGTCCCTTTCTCTCTCTCTCTCTCTCTCTTACATTCGGCACGCACGACGGATCTTTTCATCCCTCGTATCCAACGCCGCGCGCGTTTAGGGTAGTATCGTTTCCCTCTGTCTTGCGAAAACGCGGCGGGAAGCTCGCTCGGGTCGGTCGATCGATCGATTATCTGAAGAAGCTGTTGTTACGATTACGCGCTCTTCGCTCTCTCTCTCTCCTAGCACACCAGGTTCCGTAGCGGGGTCAGCACGCGATAACGCTGCCGGGACGAGTATCCACCACAAGACCGGTTCGGGCAGAAACAAACGACTACCGTAAACTCCCCTCTCTCTCGTCCGGAGAATAGCAGGTATGTTGGAGAGCCTAGCGGCGGAGCGGGGCAGCGGGCTTCCTATTATGAGATACGATCGACCCACGCTATAGGATCGCGCGCCGACGATGGATTGATTTTTGTTGTGGCCATTAACGCCCGTTTTTCCCCTCTTGTACCCACGTACACGTTGCCCCGGTATTCCCAGCGCGTGTTTAGCGCTAAATATATATACGCCGCTTCCGGACGCGACGTTGACGCGATTATTCGTATTAGCCAAATAAATGCGAAAATCGGGATCGCGTGTTCGCCGACGAGGGAGCGCGAATGTCGAATGATCGCGCATCAATCCCGTGAATTTCGGCCGCGTCGCCGGCGGTTGGATGGAAAGTTTCCCCCCGAATTGGGAGGACCTTCGAAATGGCAGAAGGGTTTAATGGGGATTGGCAAATGCGACCGTCGAATCGGCACGAGAACGTGAGTTCGCGAGTTTCAAGTCTTATTAATCCCAGAAACGTTATTATCGGGTCTTAAATGGCACTCAATCTCGTTTACGTGTAAGTGGTAGGTACGGCTCGGTTGTTACACTCGCGCGAGTTTCCAATTTGCCGAACCTGTCATGCCGCGATTACTGTTATCTTCAATTAGCGCTAAAAGTAACGAGCGGCGTCGTCTTCGCCTGCTACGCGCGATCGTCGCGTAAATACGTCTGTGTCCGCGTAATTTAAACGTCCGTCGCGTGATCGATAAACGATCGCTCGTTGACGTTCGTTCGCTTCACACCCCAGATGCATATATACGCACACGTATATAGCGAGAGAGAAAGAGAGGGAGGGACAGAGGGGGACAAACTAAACCAGGCAGACGCGCGTATCTGTAACTCGCCGACAACGAGGCTCATTCGTGATTACACCGAGCGTATCGCGCGTCCCAGCCGTCACGTGGGATAACCGCCTCATCGAGGATTCCACGAAGACCCGCCGCGGGATCGTACTTTACGGGGAAGTTTCAAGGTGAACGACGCCACCACACTTCGGCTCCGTATTTCTCACTTCGCCACTACCACCGCCGTCGAATGTCGGCGGTCGCTCGTGCTCGCGCTAACGCGTGACAAAATTCACACCGTCAGTCGGAGAGGCCCTTCGCGGTTAAGTGTCATCTCGCGACTTCGGCCGTCTTTGTTCTCGCGAGATATTCTCCTTGAGATTTATGAATACCGATTCCGCAGGGCAGACGCTCACCGTCGGGCGTTTTGGAATCTCTCAATCTCGGCGACCTTTATTCTTTCACTTTCTTCGCGCGGAATTCCGATCGAAGGGCAGCCTATACAGCTGCCCGAATTCGAGCGACTTTCCACCGAGTTAATTCTCCGATCGAATCCAGCTCATCCCGTTAAAGCTCCTGCGTCTTTGACTTCCCTTGCTTGATGACGTCAGAAGCGAGAAATCGCATGCTAAAATATATTACGGTATACGTGGAAATAAAAGAATATTTGCATAAAATGGCACTCGTGATAAATTCAGCGCACTCGCAGAAATGTCCGGACGTTTTCTTTTAACCTGAACATCAATAAATAACCGTAAAATTAACGCAACAGCGATTATGAGGAACGATAGGTTAAAAACGTAAGTTGCATGTTACATTAATTTTCGGCTATTTATTGATCGTTCAGATTAAAGGGAAGCGTCCGGACATTTCTAAAGTGTGCTGAATCTATCACGAGTGCCATTTTATGCACATATTCTTTTATTTCCACATACGCCATGTCATGTAAATTAGTATGATTTTCCTTACTTCTGATGTCATCAAGCGAGGACAGCCAAGGTGAGGGCACAGAAACTTGAAATCGTCGAGTGCAGAATTTCATTCCAAATTTCAGGGCAAATCTCTGGTGTTACTTCGCAATTACGGAAATAAGTTCGCTCGTGTGAATTAAGAATCGCCTCCAAATTCGAGTTACACGAGATTTACTCCTGAGATCCCGAGCGACGACATTTCCGCTGTCGCTTGGAATGAATTTCCACTCGTTTTCATTGAGCTTCCACTCCGAGAAACTTAGAGAGTACATTTTCTCACTCAACACGTCCGCCATTCCCTACCGTTCATATCGCTGTACGTGTCACTCTCCCCGAGAACTATATAATTTACCTCTCATTCTCCCAGCCGAGCCTCTATGCGATGTTTCGATATATAACTACACGTACGATTATACTCCGTGCTGGAACACAACGTCTCGTCCGCGCGCGATCCTACGCGAAATTATAAAGAGCGCGCGAGGATCGCGTTCAATGGCAGCGTACGGAGAGACGAGACGCAGACAGCCGCGTTTCAGCGTCGATTAGCGCGGCGAGGCTGGTTAACTCAATTTTCCTCCGCGTCTGTATGCTAAGGAAGCGTGATCCGGCGCGCGCGCGCGAGAGAGAGAGAGACGGAGAGAAAAAGACGCGTCGGCGAATCGCCGACCCCGAGATAGCTTAATTCGCGTTGTTGGTGCAACACGGCCCACGTGTGTCGCGGAAGAAGAAGACGTGTACGTTCGTTGGCGAAGAACAATGCGTCGGCGTGTGTTGCACGCGGGGGTGCTCTCCGTCGGCCGGATGGTATCACCGACGGCGTAAAGCCTGTGTCAGACTAAGTACTGGAGGAGTTGGAGATTGGAAGAACTCGATCGATGGAGAGCGAGATCGAAATTGATTCACTCGTCGAATTCTGATCTTTAACCACTGACATTGGTATTTAATCGGTGGACTCGTATACACGGAAATAATTAATATCAATTAAAAATTCATACTCTCGTATACGTACAGGGTGTTCCTTAAATACCCAGCCGTACTCAACGAGACGATTCTTTGATTTATTTCAAGTAAAAAAGCACATGTAAACATGTGTCCTTAACGGCTTGTTTTACGAAATACAGGATGTTGAAATTTTCAGGAAAATATAAATGAATTATATGAAGATAAAGCTTGCTCTTACACATGAAAAAACTCTACATAGTTCCATTAAAAATATCATATTTCAGTTATTCGAGAATAATTTGTATGAATTAAGGGGAGAAATGTTGGATAGGGAGAACGATATTTTCAAACTGACGCATCTCTTCCTCTCAATTTATGAAAATTATTTTTGGATAAAATGAATATGTTATTAGTGAAACTAAGTGAGAGTTTTTTTTTTATGTATAAGGGCAATTTTTATCTTCATATAAGATTATACATTTTTGCTTATATGTAAGATTATAAATCTTGAATTATACTATAATCTTTTTCCGCGTGGAACATATAAATGTACAAAAAAAGCAATGCTATTGTATCAATAGAATTGGCCGATAGCGCCGTAATTGGAGCAAATCTTCTTGATGCATTAACAATGTCAGCAGACTGATAGTTAAGTTTGTTATTGAAACAATTTATGATGTATTAACTTCAATAATATAGTTATTGAATCGAGAAGATTTACCCCAATTACGGCGCTGTTGACCAATTCCATTCATATAACAGCATTGTTTACCATGTATATTTGAGTTTACACCCTCAAAAAGGGCTGTAAAGTGCACATTGTAACTCGATTTACTTTAACATTACACATATTTAATATTATTAATAATATTACATAAAATCAAATCATATTAATGATATTACATAGTCTTGCGAAATGTTTCTAAGGGTTTCGTTATTACGAAATATTAAATCGGATTAATGATGAGCAATGCGCGTGCTCGTCCGGCCTGCAAGGCCGCACTGTCTGGGAGACGTCATTCCAATGTAAGGGGTTAATTCGCGATCCTCAATCTCCAATACCTAGCTTGACACGGGATTAAAGGGTGTGACTACGCACAAACGCAAACGCGTGACGCACGAGTATCCGGGACATTCTGAACGCGTATTCTGGACGCACGCCGAGGGTGACTCTCACCCTTTTTCTGATTTCAAGCTAATCAGAAAGAGGCGAAATTCTGATTAAGGTAATTGACACTTAAATCAGGATTCCGTGTTGCGGCAGAGTCGCCAACGCGGAGAATAAATGACCGGTTCGTTGTTAAAACGAGCAAGAAAAGATTCTCCCCCGTTCTCTCCATTCATGACCCACATCTAAAATCGCTATCAGGATCTATTATTATCTGCTCTATTTCGCCAACATGCAGCAAATTATTAATCCTGCGGTTATTGCCGGTCAACAAATTACGCAGCCAGATATTACAATTGGCAATTTCACCGGTTAATCATCGATTAAATGATACGAAATTAGACGAAAACCAGCCGAGATACGCCCTTCTCACTCCCCAGTTGAAACCGCGTTACACGTGACGGTCATACGCGAAAAACGAAACTCCGAATTAAACATCGCGCCTGACGCGAAACGTGCATTTAAAACAGGCCTTTGGACGATGCAAGAAAGAGAGAGACAGAGAAAGGGAGGACACGTTCGTCCACCGGGAAACGCCTCGTTTACCGGACGAGACATCTTTGCACTCGAGCGGGATAAACAGCTCTACAAACAGCACTATCGTCTGGTAATCCTCAAGATCGGTACGCAGCTGTCGTCAGCGGGCTCTTCCGGCTATCGGCCGGCGAAGCAATCGACACCCGGGGCCTCTGGTGCGAGACCCGAGGACGACGACGACGGTCCTTTATAAGCGCGCGCGCGAGCGTACACGCGTGTGTGTGTGTACGTGGGCGATGTCTGGCTAGCCGGAGTCCGCGCGCGCAGGGGTGCCAACGCGCCGCGAGGCCACTCGATCACTCAATTAGGCCGCGGTGTTGGTAGGCGTGGCTCTCCGACGCACTCGTGCACATATATCACCGGCGAACACACACAGAGAGGGAGAGGACGCGTACGCGATGCAGGCGGCCCCAGACTCTGTACAGGGTGTCCCAGGCCCACCCGGAGTCGCTCGACTCCGTATAACGCATTCTCTCACGAATTTCCGAGTCGGTTTTCCCTTTATGACGGCCGCTGCCGAGGGTACCGATAGCCCTCGATTTATGAGCAATTAAAGCGATTTCTGAGAAGCGAGCTTCAAAGGCGCGGCAGAGACGTCGGAGATTTACCCCCTCCTCGTTCAACCCCTTCGCGCTCGTAATCGTTCGGACCGTGTCGCGAGTAGTTCGATGCCGATACGAATATACCCGTGTATCGGCCGGGTTTCTAACCAATTTCCCGACCTTCCTTCCCTCCTTCCTCTCTTCACGCGGAACAAAAGAATAAATGGATCACTTTTCGATCTTGCACGATCCGTCGCGATATTCCTTCGTATACGTGCCTTCCAATTACGAGGTCGTCCGAGAGCAAATAATTGAAGCACTTAATTAACATCCTTCAGCGCCGGTGGTTCGATACGAGTCGAAGGGTCAAGTGGGACTTCCTTTCGCACATTCGCGATACGGACGGTTATCGCCGGCAATGCGGTATGCACTGCTTGAATGAGCGACACGAGTGGCCCGCTCTCTTCCGGAGACACCCTGTACAACGTACACACAACTTTACTCTCGCCCGGGTCCCCCTACCTGATTATCCCCCTGGAACAGTGCGCGCGGACCACCGACAGCCGATGGCACCGCACCATGAATTTAGCGTCGGGACGTCCGATTAATTAACTCGTCCTATACGCGACATTAGCTCGTAAAGAACCGGCCGCTGTCCGGGGCGCGGTAACATTTTTCTGAACACCAGCAGTCCGTGAATTTACGCGACACCCGCCGCGACGTCGGCTTTCTCTCCGGCCGCGTATTTCCGCGACACCGAAATGCGCTTACGCAGCAGTTTGTTTGCCCGCGCGCGATTCTCCCGCGTTTAAGGGTGGGCTCGTGATTATTTCATACACCCCGCGAGAATGTTCAGGGCCGCCCACTACTAAAAGCGTGCTCTCTCCCGCGCGCTTCGGTATCACGTCGGCGCGTGCGGCCGCCTCTCGTATTCTTCAACGACGGGGATATACTTTTTGCACGACGGCGCGTATTTATTTCCCCGCCGGATTCCGCTTTCGGGGGAACCCCGCGCGCCATTGTTCCCGGGGGTCACGCGTGTGTACGCGTCCGTGCGCGCAACGTAGCTCACAAAGTTATCCAGCTGTCGACGTGCGAAAAATTCACGACCCCGGCGACACGAGAACGTGATCAATCGCGATCGACGGTAATGTTGTTACTTTTTATCGCGACGTCAGTAGTAATATTTTACTGGTTGTTTGTTATTCGGAGGCTCGGTGAGGGAAAGCGCAGTATCCGCGTGTAACCGGTGAAAAAAGGCGAGAACGGTATGTCTGAAATTTGGCAGAGCCGTGGGGAGTGGAATCTAACCGGGTCTCTAATGAAAAATGCAGCATCGATACAATAGCGACAGCGGAAGCATCGTGCACGGCCGCCGCTTCCTCGTTCGATCGGGCGATTCGCATCGAACGAACGGTGGGGAACGGTCTCCGGCGGTCATAAAATTAAATGGCACGCGGAAAACGGGCGAGAGAGACAGCGAGCGAGCGCAAAAGAGAGAGGGGGAGAGAAAGAGAGAGAGAACGACGATAGGGCGATGTAAAACCGTTTCCTTTCCGCCGGTCGAGTCAATCGGACAATCCGGACTAAAATCGCGATCGATATTTTCCGGCCGGGCGACTGCGACTTCCCCCCCGACGTATAAATTTTACTTCCGGCCGGTAGTAGAGGAACAGGAGGAGGAAGAGCAAGAGGAGAAACACGGTACCCAAAGCGCTTCCCCGGAACCCCGCGCGCGTTCAACGCATCGGCTTATCGAGTTTCCGCCGTCGTTTGAATCGAGGGAAAAGGGTCCATCTATCTATCCCAGAACGCGAATGAGACTTCTGTCTTCGATTCGTGCGCGAAGAGGCAAACCGATACGAGTGACAAATGCGATTCGACCCTTCGCCCGCGCCGACCCTTTTCGCGCGTCGAACGATCGCGATAAATTTGGCGTACACTCCGACGTTTCTCCGGCAGTTCCGCGAGGTTTTATGCGCTTTTAAAAGGCCGCCTCCTCGCCGAGCGAGGAGAGAGAGAGAGCGCGCTTCTCTCCTCGACGATCGAGATGATCGTGCGCGCACGCGCGCGAGTTACGATCGATCGTCGTCCACCGTCGAATTTTACGCCGTCTTGTAAAGTATCACTTCGGCTTCCCCCCGCGATATCGCGGCCGTAATAACAAGTATCGCCGGCGAAGCGCGCCGCTCAGCCGGCGAAACAACGTTTACGCGACGGCAACAACGACCATGCGCGGGAGAGATCTAATGGGCATAAACTTGTACGGCGGCTTCGTTACGTATAATAACGAGCACGACGACGACGAGGATGATGATGATGACGGTGATAACATTCTTAACCCTTGGCTGCGCACCAGCCTTTGAGGACCCGCTGGTGCTTTCTCTCTCTCTCTCTCTCGTCAGTTTTCACGTTGCGCCGGCGGTCTCACGAATTTTCTCCTCGGTATCTTTTTTCCGTCGTAGCGCTGCCATCCAGTCACCGGAACAAGAAAAGTGATATGGTGACTGCTTCTTAGCAGAAAAGGTGACGAAAAATGATTTCTTTGACATTCAAACAGTGACCAAAAGTGATATTTTTTTTATTAAATATCTGAGAATAACTAAAACCATTTAAACGAAAATATAACGCTCAGTCTTACTTTCCTAGATTAATATTTGGATAGCTTAACATTATAGTGAGATTTTTTCATAATACGGAAAATTTGATTTGAACATTAATAACAAGGAAATAAGGCCAAGGGTATGAATGATATAAGTACATTCTCGGAGCAATTTTATCAAGAGAGACGGCAAAAATATATATAGAACGCTTACGGCTGACAAATTTAGAGGTAGCTCAGGAAGAAAATGACTACACACAGTGACCAATCTTAGGCGATAATGAAATTTTTTAATGATTTCTCAAGAAACAACAGTGATTGGATGGCAGCATTGCCGTTGGATTTTCTCAGTCGGATCGAGAGATACTTCTTCTCCTTCCCACGAAATTCAAGCGAAACGCCACAAAATGATTTTTTTTTTCCATGAAAGAGTAAGGCGAGAAAGTTAGTAAAGGCCGTTCGCTGGGATAAATTTAAGCTTCACAACGGGAGGATAAAATTGTTTGAGAAAAGATCTATTTCTTAGAGCTGCACTTTTTCTAAACGCTCTCATAATCTCATTATCATAATTTTATTACCTCCTCATCTCATTATTATCTTCCTACTTCCTTCACTCTTCCATCGAGCGTCAAAATGTGCCTATTTTATTTCAAGTATAGGTAACACAATTAATGCAATCAATAAGAGAGGAAAAAAGCGAATAAATGTGAACTGCGAAATTCATAAAATCGAGAGATGGAGTGAAAAATTGGGCATCAAACGAACCCCGTTGAGAATCACCCAAACCTATCGGTCGTCATTCTGACCCTTCTCGGTGGAAAAAAATGCCGATAAAACAATTTCACAACTTAGGGCAGCTATAAAAAAAAAAATGGCAAACGTCAAACCTGTACCCCCCGCGCCGATTTTCATGCTATCAGGCCTCTCTCTCTGATATTTGACCTTTTCCTAATTTTCACGCGAATGAGCGAGTGAGACAACGAGAAGACGCGGCAGCCGAGAGCGCGGCGATAACTCGGAACGTTTTTTCTCCTTCGTCGCTGAGAGCGATGTTCCTTCTGCGGGATCGAGAGATGCGCGAGAGAGTTTAGGCGAGTATTCAGTACATCGTGCATCGTGTATCTCGCTCCATTTACACAGTTGCTCGCGGGCATCGATTATTTAGCAATCACGGTGTTCCGCATCGTGCGGCCACTCTTGCCTCTCCGTCGTCCCCTTTTCACCTTTTCTCTCTCCGGTAATAGCTCCGGCTCCGGCTCCTCGTTGTCTCTCTCTCTCTCTCTCTCTGTCTGTCTTCGTCTCTTTCTCTCTCGATTTGGCCCGGAGCTTCGAGCAGCGCTCGACGCGTAGTCTGCAGGAATTTTTCGCCCAGCAGCGTGCATATCGTTACGGAATAATGCAACGGTAAGCGCTCCGGATAATGACACGCGTGTGTATGTGTGTGCCGGCCGCTCCCGCGCGGCAAAAATCGCAGATTCTATCTCTCGCGAAAGTCCGGTCCGGTCCGGCACGTAGGGTACGTACGATCGGGCCGCGAGCGTCGCGGCGCATCGCGAAAAATCGCCGTCCGTTGTTCGCATCCGAGAGAGCGCCGTGCCTCGGCGGCGCCCCGGGAGATGCGGCCGGATCGTGCGCGCCTCTATCGTGCCTCTATCGAGCGATGCGATTGCGCGCTCCTACACGTTTTTTTCGCCCCGCCGACGAGCTCGCGCGAGAGATATGCCAAATATTAATTATCGCGCAGTTGCAAATGTAGCGCGCGCGCGCACTCCGATGGGACCGGCGGCGGCGATCGTTCGCCGGCGATATCGTCGTTTTAACGATCCGCCTCCTCTTCCGGGGGCCGGGGTAACGATACCGCGCGCGATTTTACGATACGAAACTATGCGACTCGTAAAATCCGCGCGACGCTCGCCGCCTCGGGTCTTATCGCGGGGAATCGAAGCGGACAATGACCGAGCGTAATTCGTCGATGGGGAAATTGGGCCGAGGGTCTCTGTTTGGCGCAAAATGTCGCCGAGGGGTCGCGACAGGGTAGAGGCGACCCCTCCGATTTACCGTGTACGGGACCTTTCTTACGGTTGGAATATGCGCTATTGTTGCGCACCGAGTTATCGAGGACGTGAACTCCGGGGTATTAGGTAAATTCGCTGACAAAGCTTTCGTGGCGAATCGATGGCCGAGCGAACGAACGGCGTGCCGCCGTCGTCCTCCTCCGAAACGTTAGGCATACGCATGACTACACTCTCGACTTCGGAAATCGCGCCAGCTCGGTCGACTCTCCACCAACACGAGGGCAACTTCCTCTTTCTTCTCCACCTTTTACGTGAACATCGCGTTTATTCATCTTTATTGCCGGCACGACGGCAAATTAGTTGCAGTTCTCTCCTGAGAGAGAAAGGAGCAGTTAGCACGTCCGCCGCAACGGACTTTTCCGGTGAGTTTCGCCGGTGATAGCCTCCGCATGAATAAAATCTCAGTTCGTGAAACACAGGATGGAGACAGACGGAAACTCGACGACGACAAACGATATTTCTGTTGTGCCGCGGCCGAAAACATTCGTCTGAATATCCCAGCCGCGTTCGAATTTCCCCGTATAGAAATTTCCCCGGATTTTCCCATATACGGCATAGATTTCGATTGGAATACGCAAAGTTGTTCCAAACTAGGTTATCCGTTGCTGCGATATCGATTCGGAATTTCTTTCCTTATCCCAAACATGGGATGAAACCTCTTTTCCACGATGCTGATTGACTGTGCGCTGCGGTTTGCTTTGTACCACGTGCGACTGTCATCGCCAGAATTGAGTTTGACCGACTTTCAGATTAGGATATTAATAAACGGAGTTATATTTTTCGTGTCACTATACTTATACGTGCGTTATGTGTGTGTGTGTAAATATTCAAAGTGTCTCGTATATCTTGTATTTATATTTTATATTTATATTGGTTCAATAAATATATAAATAAATAAATAAATATAAATATATAAAAAAAATATATATATATGTATATATTTACTTATTTATTAATTTATTATATATAATATATATATATATATATATTTATTTATTTATATTTATATATTTATATCATATTTATATTTGTTCAACATATTATATTTTGTTCAATCGTAGTATAAAATGTAAACCACAAAAAATGTTTGGGAAAAAATGTTTGGGAAAACGTTGGAAGTGTCCAAATAGGATCTGTCTGTATTTCCATTTAGAATCGTATGTTTGCAACATTATATTTTTAACTAGAACCTGCGTGGAATTATAATAGAATCCATAATTATTTTTGGAAATCGGGCTGGATCTCAAGAAATTTTCTATGCGTGTCGACTAATCGGTTGATCTCGATTGATAACTGATGATATCTGACTGAATAGAAATCTCCTACGGGAGAATCTTTCTGTTCCTACAATCGAGTTTTTCCGTCTCGGACAAGAGAAAATTAATTATACGAAGAGAGTTTTTCTCATTGTGGCGATATGATATCGCTTTGTCTCATTAATTTACCGATGAGACTCCCCTCCTCTAATTGTATGTAACGAATTAAATATATAGTCAATAAAGAGCCAATGAAGCTAATGGGTATCGAATATACGTATCGAAAATTGCATTTGCCCGCCGTGTATCTTTGATGATTTCGAACGTCAATTGAGCATCGAAATAAAATCAATGGGAATCAGCATGTCAACCTTATTAAAATTAATCATTTATAATCAATTACAACCATTTTCGACGTCACTCGTGCTTCTTTGTTGTTCCAACGAAAAAGGATACCAGCAGCCAACGATACGTATATAGAGCGATTATTATTATCATTAGCGCTACGGTAACAGCGCTCGCTACGCGAAAATGAGTTTCCCGACTGTAATTACTTCAGTATGCGATTACGGTCGCAAGTATCAAACACTTTTTCTCAGCGGGCATCGCAGTCGCAGGACTTAAACGGACCGGCAATGATACGCGTTTTTTTCTCGAGACGCGCGGGGCGTCGCGATAAATCCACCGGGTAATTACGAGAAAGAGAGAGAGAGAGGAAAAGCTCCCGCGAGACAAACTCCGGGATCTCGGCGCGCGATGGTCACAGTCGCGACACTTACGTGCTTACGTACGCACACGTCGCTCTAATTCCCTCCGCAGCCGTATCGCGCGTGCGACGACGACGACGGCGGCAACCGGAGAAGGAAAGCCGGTGTGTGTTGCGCCCGTAAAAGCGGGGTATCGATAACGCTTCGACGCCATGCTCGGAGGCGTTGCAAAAGGCAAGAGAAAGCTGTAGCACTACCCCGGACGTGGCTGCGCGACGGCATGCAGCGCATACTCATTTGAATATAAATTACGCTCACCGAGCCGTGAGCGGCGGCGGCGGTTTGTCCGGTTATTGTTCCGGCGAGATTCTCTCTCGCGCGCGCGCGCGAGAGGATACTACTTTACATCGCCTAAAGACCGTTCCAAGATTCCAATTGCGTCTCTCTCTCTTCTTAGCAGTCAGCTCGCCGCCGCCGACTCGCGGTTGCTTCCTCCCGCGCGCGCGATACCGCCGCCGAGTCTTTTCCGAGACGTGTAGCGGTGGTGTGGATTAACCCCGGAGTTCACAGATCTGTCGAAGCCGGGATCGAACTGGCGTGCGATTGCCGTTGCATCCTTTGAGCACCGTACGAGCCGCGCTGAGCGTTCCTCTGAACACGATCGCGCGATGGGTACGACCGACCACGGTAGACTCTCTCTCCCTCTTCCTTACTTTTTCCATCGCGCGCTCCGAAGTGCCTCCGGGGGGCGTCGAGGTGAGTCTCGCGTTGGAAACATTCGCAGAAATAAAGGGCTTTCCGAAGAATGAACGAGCGAGCGAGACACCGGCCGAAAGTTTGCTCTTTCTCGACGATAACAAGCGATTTTCTTGGAGCGTTAGCGAATTAATGGGCCGTACACACGGCCGACTCGGAAGAGAGTCGAATGCCAAGAACCGAGAGAGACGGGGCTAACAACGTGCCGCGGACGAAGAAAGCGAACTTTACGAGCGTCGAGTGAACTGTTCTCTCTCTCTCTCTCTCTCTCCTTTTCTCTTTCTCTAGGAGCCTAACGAGTCATCTTCTCCGAAGTATAATTCTAGCGCGCACGAAACGATCAATCGAATCTATTGTTTGCCGTACCGTTACGGCGCATTCACGTGGGACGAGAATTCGACATCCTCGATTACACCGCAAATACCGCCGAGGCAATTTTAGACGACCGAAGTCTTCCAAGTATTTTAGAGCAGAGTATTACCGCGAATGCGCCCGCGATATTTCAAAGACGAATATCTCAGCGGGCAAACTTGAGCTCGAATATCGCCCGTTTTGGCGAAATCTGATTACTGTTCACAGAGACGCACGCACTCACAGTTGTCTTCCCTACCTGGAGAAATATTTCTCCGTGGAGAAGTACCTTAATATACTTAGCCAGCTACATGTACTTCTGAAATAATTACCATGGGTAATTTTATTTATTTCAATTATTATCCAGTAAGAAAATTGAGTTGTTAGCCTGAAACGTAATACGCGTCATGGGTCAGTTTCCGGGACGCAGAATGCACCCGCGCGAGCGAGCGAGCGAGAGAGAGAGAGGGAGCCCACCACATCGTCGCAGCAACAGCAGGCAACTCCCGGATTGCTAAAATGCAACGCGGATTAAGCTCAGCGGTGGCGTGACGTATAAATCCGAAATTCGCAGCGGGACACGGCCTCTCTCGCTAGTAATTTCTGCGCGAGCTTCGCGCTACGCGCGCTCTACGCTTCGGGGAGGATAGGGAGTTGGGAACGACGACGACGACGGACAGCAGCAGCAGCAACAGTAGTAACGCGTCCCTCCGCGTCCCTAGCATATTTGAGATTCAGCACGGCGGCTATATTTTGGAAGCACTTTCGAAAGTGCGCCGGCGGGGACGCACGCTCGGATTTTCGGTGATTGACAGTGACGCAACTGTGTACACGCGAGCGCGCGCGTGTGAGAGAGAGAGACGGCTTTCGTGAGAGATAGAGAGTAATAGAGAGAGAAAGAGAGGGGAAGGGGGGAGTGACGGACGGCGGGAACGAAGCTTGATGCAGCCAGCACGGCACGTATCGGCGATATCGTGGTCGGGGCGGTCCGGGTTGTAGGGCGCTTGATGAAATAAATGAACGCCAGTGGGTGCCGACGGTCGCATCTTAATGAGGCGACTGTCACACAATGAGCCTACCCAATCAATTATATGCGGACCGCGCGCGCGGTATGTTTCGTGCCGGTTACAAGCCACGCTCTCTCGTGTCGACGGCGACGGCAGCGATGATACGTGCGCGCGAGCGCGGCTTCACATCGGTATATAATATTATATTGGCGCGCGCGACCGAGCTCGGCAATTACGATCACGCGATCGGGATCCGGATCGTGAGCCGGGGAAAAACTCGTCGTAGTCCCGCCGGTCGGGCCGTTCGCGCTCTCTGTTGTTGCGTTATTCGAAGCGCGCACTTTGCGCCAGTTTAAAGCCCCTCATCCGTCAACCCACTTGCGCCCGACGCGAACGTTAATTATTTTTCAGAAAAAAAAAAAAGGAGTCACGTCACGTACAAATGTCACGTGTTGGTACGTAAGCACGTACGTATCGATTTCGGGATCGAGATTACACGGAGATTATTACGAATATAACGCGGCGGTGGCGGCGGTTTCTTTTTTTTCCCCTCCCTCTCTCTCTCTCTCTCTCTCTCTTCTCTTCCTCCTTTTTCTCCCTCGAGAGAGGGCGAATTTCGAGCGCGATATCGAGAGTCTATTTCTCTCTCCTTCTCTCCCGGCCGTCGACGAGAATATCCGACGCGGAAATTTGGGTATTTTTGCACGATTGGCGCGCGAGAGAGCGAATTAAAAAAGGACCATCCGAAAGGACCACCCTCGACGCAACGGGAGTCACGGACACTGCCGTCGTTTCTCGCTCCGGCACGCGCTTTCCGCATCATCCATTCCCACGATCGATTATCGATCCAGGGGAGAAAAACCACGGGCGTCGCGCTGACGCGCGTCGCACTCACCGAAAGAGAGAGAGGAAGAGCGCGCCGACAGATTTGAATTCCCTAACGTTAAGTTATTCGCTTGTCAGCGCGCTCCCAAGAGCGTCGCGAATAGAATATGACGCCCACTTGTACACCCGTCTCTACATTCATTCCCATTTTTGCTCCCACGCCCCGTCCATTCCCATGCAAGAGCGAACGCGCATGTCTCTCATCTCCGACTCGTTCGTCTCTCTCTCTCTCTCTCTCTCTCTTCCAGTCCTCTTCTCATTCCCCCTATCCCTTTCTCGCTCTCCGGGGAGATTCACCCAGCAAAAAAGTCCCAGGACCCGGGACAAGATAAGACATTCGGGCATGCAACCCGGGCGTGAAACGACCCGATCGAATGTCCCGGCGTAAGCTCGTCTGGTCCGCCCGCGCTTTCGCTCGCTCGCTCTTCCTCCCTCCCTCCCTCCCTCTCTCTCTCTTCCTCCGCGAATGCCCAATAAACCTTTACGTCGCCGTTCCTCCTCCTTCACACCAGCACCTCCGGAATACGCGGAGGTTTATCGGAGCGCGCTGCAGACCCGGTTTTCGCGATCCGTTCCTCATTTTCCGATAATAACCGGACGCGTACTCGAGCGCTCTCTGTCCCGCGCGTGTGTGCGTGCACGCCTGAAAATTACCCGAAATTCGATTCATTTCGTTCATTTACATTATCGCCGGGCTCTTCCGCGGCCGCGAGTCGGTTAAGAGGGGAGACGCTCGTGTACACAACATCCTCGCCGAACGATGGGATCGTTATTAATTCGTAATGCCAAATGCAGGCAGACCGCGTGCGTTAACTGTTGCGCGCGGATGACTCGGGAGGATATCCTCCCGTGATATTCGAAACATTCGAACGGGGCGGGAGAGAGAACGGTCGGCGTCTCCTATCCATTTCAGAGCCCGCCGCGATCCGACCCCTCGGGCCCGTTTCGGCTCGAATCAATTAAATTAAATTGTTCTCGGAAAGCGATCCTACGAAAGCAATCCGGCGTGTCCCCGTGTTATCTTTGGTGTTCTTAAATCAATAAGTGGAATTAAGAGCCGCGGAGACCGAAAAGCGGCAGCGTATAAACGCGAGGCTTCGAGTCCGACATTACCGTGGAACTCGAGGAACAATCCAATCTGCGCGATTGATTCGCGGAGCTGATGAGAGTGGAAGTGGAAAGGCAGAGGAAACTATGTGAGTAACGCGATAGTTAACATCTTTTCCGCGTCAACTGCCACGTTAAGGTGTAATAATAGTTAGGATTCAAAAGAAACGCGTCCGGTAAAATACAATTCCGAAGCCAGCATTATATTTCACAGTAGAAAAGGTTCCTCTGAATTTAGTACACGTGTTTGACCTGGGTTTGTTGAATGCAAACAACATAATTTAATATCAAATATCATTTTGTTTGAACGAAAGTGTGGTTATTTCACTAGAATAAGACATAGAATTTGATAGAAAAAGACAGTGTTATTTAGAAGAAATGATATTTAGTTTTCAATAAAAAAAATTTGTTTCAATATATATTAAATATTGTTCCTAAAACAAAACTTTTTTAGTAATTTTATAACATAGTATTGCTTCTTTCAAATAATTTATTGTTTGTGACAATCACTGTAATATCTGGATAAAAACACAAAAGAAACGTGTCATGTGTTGACGTAAATAATATTTATTGTTTGAGAAACCAAAAATCACATGTTTGATAAATCAAACATTTGTTCGTTTGATCCATTGCAAAAGAGAAATTTGCTTTAATTAAAGAAATATCATTAAATGCAAAGAAATATTTAACTTGTGTATTGGAAACTGAGGATTTAAAGGTTAGAATTCGACGAATCAACCAATTCCGAAATTGACTCTCTATGCCTCGGTTAGTAAAGTTCCAGTCTACAATCTGCAATATCTAGCCTAAGCCTTACAAAAAGATCGCTTCGATCAACCCGGACGACGTTTATTGAGAAACTGCAAAAAAGCAATCTAAAAATGATACGTTCCGAAATGCATATCCTCTTAAGACTCTAAATATTGAAGACAAAATTGCGAATTAGAAGTTAGAAGTCGACAAATCTAATTTCAAACTTAAGAGAATATTCTATTTTATTGGATCAAAAAATTGGGTTTTTGTTTACAATGAAAACGATATCCGCAACATTTGTTTTGCTATTGCAAAATAAATACCGCTATTTTAGCCGAAAATCGACATATCATTTTTAAAAACCATTTTGCTAATGTTGTGTTAAACCATTGATTGGGTTGATCCATTTTATGGGTGTATTTGTATTAAGAAAATTATTTATTTATTTGTTTCGGATCATACAGTGGTTCTCAATTACTTCCATGAAGAGATATCAGTAGTAGTTTCTACTTTATCACAATCATGTGTCAATGTCAGTAATTAACATGGAATATTATACTGCATCATTATAAAATACATAAACGTTAACAAATCTTTCTGAAAAGAGTTCATCTCGATAGTTTTATTCGTTTCCCTACGGCAATTTTTTTAAATAAACGCCACATTATTCGTCCAAGTTAGAACATCTCCTTAATTTTTTATGCATCTGTTAATCAAGTTACAATGTTCAATCTGCAATATGTAGTCTAAACTTTGCGAAGGGAACGCTTCGATAAGCCTGGACGACGATGATTGAGAAATTATTGAATAATCAATCTAAAAATGATACGTCCCGAAATGCATAAAATTAAATCGTATCTTACTAAATATTGAAAATAGAATTGCGAAGTAGAGATTAGAATTCAACGAATTAACTAATTCCGAAATTGGCTCTATGCCCCGGTTAGTCAAATTATAGTCTTCACTTTGTAATACCTGACCTGAGCTTCGCAAAGAGATCATTTCGATCGATCCGGGTAACGATAACTGAAAATTGCGAAAAGAGCGATCTAAAAATAACACGATCCAAAAAGCTCACCCCTTAAATCCCTATCACGCTCTAAATATCTACTGAGGATTCACTAAAAATCACTCTACCGAAGATAGAATTGCGAATTGGAGAATTACAATTCGGCGAATCGACTGACTTCGAATTTTACTATCTACGCTACGGCTAGTCACGTTCCAGTCTTCAATCTGCAATACCTAGTCTGAACTTTGCGAAGGGATCGGTCCGGACAACGACGATCGAGAAAGCGCCGAAAAAGCGGGGTCGCGAGCTCGTCCGGGAACGCATTTCTTCGACGGAACGATCGTCCACGAGGAACGTGCGGATACCGCTTGAATTGCTCGTCTCAGAAACGGCTCGATCCGCACGCGTTCACGGCCGGGATCGACTACGAGACCGGGATCGGAATTTTTCGGAACGACTGCGAGCGCGGGCGAACGAACGAGCGAGCGTGAAACGCATTTCTCCCGAAACGGCGCGTCCCCCCGCCCCGTGTCCCGCTCTATTTTCAAGAACGACTGAGAAAGGCCAAGGAGCAGGAAGAGGTGATCCATGCCCGCCATTGTTACCCGACACTGGGAACGCTCGACAGGAATAGAACATGGAAACCGACTGGGCTTTCTCGCCCGTCGCGGTCTTCTCTTGCTTCTTCTCCTCCACCTCCTCTCCCTGTTCCTTCACTTACTCCTCTCATTTTCTCTCTCGTCCGTCCTCGAGCTCGTCGCGCTTTTGTCGCCGTAGCAGAGTGCCGGTCGACACGATTGACACGCCGCATTGTTCGCGCTCGCGACTATAATTTTATCGTTCTTCCGCGCGAATTGCGTATTCCCGCGCCCCGCGACGAAGCGAGTCTCTCACAGCTGCTCTACTGTCCATCCTCGTGGGACGAGAACGCGGCCTTCTCTTCTTATTATTCTTGAGAACTGTCGCATTCGTCACAAGATTACTGTCGCTATCTCTGTTTCTTCTTTGTCCCTTTTCCGTAATTATCCCCGACTACTGTTGACCGATCGAATAATCTCACGAATGCATTAAGCTATAAAAAAAAAAAAACCTCGTCTTTTCTCTACATTTTCCACGAAGGGAAAGCGAAAAAATGTGTGAAAATAATTAAAAGAGAAGCAGAAAGAAACCAAAAAGAATCACAAAAGAATAAAAAATACCGGTTTCTTCGAGCCTTTAAAACCATAATACGCATCAAGCGGCTCAATAAAGCCGTAACGTTCACTAGATCAAAACTCATTAGTCTTCTCCTAATCATCCGCATCGCATTTGAATATAATGATACGATATGGCATGACACGATATGTCCAGCTGTCAAAATGACAGATTATCCGGCTAATTAAGTCGTAATATATATGCGTACACGATGCGAGCGATCAAAAAGGCTGGTGAGAGTGTTTTGACCTAATAAATGAGTCGATAAAACTTACATTGAGAAAAAATGGTAATTCACTCACGCTAAAATTCCAGTCAGTCTTCTATCAACACATTTTTTGGTTCTTTTAAAAAATGGAATGGTAATAGCAACATGTAAAAGTTATCACCGACACCGCGCTCAGAGAAAGAATTAATCATAGGAGCTAATGCAAGCTGTGGCAGCTAAAATAAGGACGCAGCTAAAGTATAAAATTTATTAGTCGCAGTAGCAACGGCATCAACAGTTCCTACTTTAGCCCTTCTGCATAGTTAATTCTTTCTTTAAGTGTAGTAGTATTTGCTACAAAAAAATCTGGATATTATTATTTCATCTTCAAGCAATTATAGTCACGAACGCCAAATACCTCTTTCTCAAAGTGGTGCACTCGAAAGTAATAGGATATTCAGAAAGCGACTTAAGCTGATTCAGGTTGTCGTCTCTGCTGCTTTGAGCGAGTTCCGAAGGTACAAGAGGAAACGAATTCTCGTCTTAAGTATAATAAACGGTACGGTCGGCGAACGAGATGTCGATCGGCGATACCAATCGAAAAAGAACGAGCTCCACGTCTTTTCTTTTCGCTCACTATATTCCGGCGAATATAGAGCCGTACCGTCCTCCGTCTAGCGTCTCTAGCGGACGTGTTTCGTCGCAAAAACGTTATTTGAAAACGGCTCCCCCTCGGACCGGCTGATTGGGGTGCGCTATGGCGAATGAGGGCCACTTGTATTCAAATGTTTCACGACCCTTTTCCCCTCGGTCTTACGGCCGAACGAAGCGCCCGGTGGCACGGAAGTGTGCGTGTCTGCATGCGTGTACGCGCAACGGCGTATTCCTCCCGTGGCGGGCGTGCGTGCGTGCGTGCGGAGGCGGATAGCCGAGCCAGATCTCGCGGAGGAGAAAGGCCGTCTGGCGCCGTGCGCGTTTCAGCGACACCGTAGAACGGGCCGAATTTTACGATTATGTTCTTACATATACCCGATGTATATACCCCGGGTGTATAATTAAACCGGGAGATATTTAGCGCGACGTGCCTCGCGAATAACACTGGCTCTCCGCCGCCGCGCTCGCGGAGTACAATACACAGGGATACTCTTCCCCGAGTCGCGAATTCGCCGGGTAAATGCGGGCTTCGGTGACACGTTGCACCGGGGGACGTGTTACGTCGCGCGGAATTTAACGGTGGAAATTTTCGCCCGAATGAAAAGCGCTACTTTACGTACGCTCTTCCGAAAGGAAAGAAGGAAGCCTCTCCGCGCAGCCCGCGATCAAGCGAAGTCGTTGGCGCAGACAGGGCGGGTTATCTCGACTACATTTACGTATATGCATTTCGCTCGTGTCGCGCGCGGTGATCGATACGCGAAAATAAAGCTTTCGACACGACCTGAGAGCGGCGGGTTCTTCTTTTTTTTCCTCCTCCTCCCCTGCATATCTATTATCGCATATCTGTTATCGATAACGCGACGTTAACACTTTGACGACCGCATTTAACGCCAAAGTGGTTTTTTCTGCCGGATTCTGAGAGCTCGTTCAGGTCGTGTCCAAAGAGACGAGCGTTCTTCTCCCACATAAATTGGCAGATCTATCTTCGTGTACCCGCTGTGACATTGCAATTATAGAATTGTTATCGACAGGTATCTCTTTGCGAAACAATTGAAATCAAAAAAGAATAACTCGTCAATAATCAGACTTAATGAAGCCTTGCATATACACCGGAAACTGTTATTTGTACTGCGAAAAAAACGATTATTCAGTTTATCTGTTTTTTCTTTTAAATAATAGTTTTATTTTAGAAAATTATCTGGAGAGAAGAATATTTTCTTAACAATAATAACGTTATAATACTGAAAAGGTCGTTATCATTCATTCAAAAGAAGAATATTTTCTTCTCAAGAATATTATAAACTTTATCGAAAAAAAGTTAATATGTTCACTACCAAGTGTACTTGTAGTTGGCAGCGAATGTATTAAATTCGGGTAATTTGAATATATAATTAAACCACAGTTGAAGTTTTAATGCGTTTTGATATAATATTCTTGATTGAAGTATTAAATTTACTAGGATTCAGAATATACTTTGAATAAATCTGATACTTATGATGAATTTGAAAAATGAACCATGATATCTGAAATGAAAAATGAAAAATGAATCATGATATATCTGCGAATATATAAACTTATGAAATATTTGAAACAAGTATATATCCGTAAATATATCATAAGTTCATCAAAGAAGTACATCAAATTTATTCAAAATATATTTTCAATCCTTGTATGTTTAATACTTCAATCAAGAATATTAAATTAAAATACTACAATTTAAGCTTTGGTTATTCCGATTAACCGAATTTAATTTTTCTGCAATAAAATTTATAATATTATTGAAAAAATAAAATAAATCCTTCTTTTGAATAAATAACAATAAGCTTTTCTATATTTGTAATGAGTATAGTTTAATACTATATCAAGAAAATATTTTTTGTTTAAAATAATCATTATTTAAAAGAAGAAAAATAAAGTGAGAAATTGCTTTTCTTCGCAGTACAAGCAATATTTTTCTCTATATACGTAACAGAAGTCGTCGAAATGGAATTCAGATGCTGTGTAATCAGATTCTCATACGTAAATCCGCAAAATATACCTTTATATATTGCCTATAATATTACAATTATAGGAGAGAGAGACTATTATTGGCAAATATTATTTACGAGAAAATAACCACTGATACAACGAAGCTACGCATACACTGAGAAAAAATACTTCAAAACTTATTTATGGAATGCAAAGTTTATTTCTGTAAAATCAACTTTATTTCTCTACGAAATGAATTTTGTTCCTCTGAAATAAATCTTATATCCTACAAATAAATTTTGAAGTACATTTTCTCGGTATAAGTGACAGCAGCCGCCGAAGTGTTCGGATATTTCGCGACCGAACATTCTCACACGTGAATCCGCAAAACCTACCTTCATACACTCCCTAATATCGTAATTACTATTGTTATCGGCAAACATTTCTTTACGAGACAATAGCCGCTGACAGAACGAAGCCACGCGGAAGTGACAACGGTAGTCCAAGTACCGAGATGTCTCATGGTCGAAAGCTGTCGCATTTCTCACGAACGAAGATGCTTGCGTCTCCTTCAATTCCGAGAGAACTTTTGGTAAGCTCGCGCGCACTGAGTTCTTCCGGCGTCGAATTCTCTGTGCGTCGCGCGAATGGATGCGCGAATTTCCCGACACCTGGTATGTATACGAGGAACGCCCGCCCGCTGTTTCTGCTACTACTCGAGTGGGCTGCGCGCTACCCTCGTCACCGAGGAAAGCACTATACACGTTCCATCTAATTGTATCCTCCCCTGGGCTGCTTGCCAACGATTATGGGAGATAGAAAGCAATCCGCAATTTTCAGGGAGTTCGGAAATACGATACAATTTCTGCCTTTCTCTCTCTCTCTCTCTCTCTACGCACAATTCCCGGGAAAATCTACTTTAACAAGCTCCGATATACGCGTAATATCGCAGACCCCGAGGAGAAAGACCGTGGATTACGCGATTTTCGTACGACACGAAGAGTATTCCTTTCGCAAGCCCGCGGTTCCTCCGGGAAGGATACTCTTTGTATATCCGAGTCGTGTATTAGCACGTTAACTAACCCCGCTGATTTGCATCGATTGTACAAAAGCTCAACCGCGATGATTGAGTGGATAAGAGAAAGAAAACAAATCTCATATCTCGTTAGCTATACAGCCCATTTTTCAAATGCAATTAATTATACTCTATATAATCACGGAGAAAATATTGTAGTGTAAAAACTGCTACGAAAGTTTGTAATGCTGGAATATACCGGAATTATTATCGAAATTACTACGTGTGTTGTCATCTTCCGTGATGTATATTATGTATATATACGTCACGAAAGATTACAACGCACGTGGTAATTTCGATAATAATTCCGGTATATTCCAGCGTTACAAACAGCATTACAGATTTTGCAGAAATTTTTACCACGATATTCTCTCCGTGTACACTAAGAGAAAAAACACTTTGTTAATATGACTATAATATGATTACAATCATTTTCGACGCCGACCATATTTTTTGTTAACCTAACAGTAGCGGTAGAAGCGGCGCGATGTGTGTATAAAGTTATTATTAATAACGTTATAGTAGCACTTACTATGAAAATGGCTTTCCCGTCTATAATTATTTCACCATGCAATTATAGTTATACATGCCCGACACTTTTCTCAGTGTGCGTAAGTTAATGAGACTATCACAGAGCCGGTCGCCGATGATCACCGCAGCATTCAACGTGTTAATGCGCGAGCTATCAAATAGCATCGATCGATCGATTGATCGATCGATCGCCCGGGTCTAATCGGGGCTAATCACCGCGATTTTTCGGCCGGTGACCTTAGCTAAGCGGCAGGGAGTCCCCGTCCCTCTTTGTCTATCGCGACGAATCGTACTATTCACTCGGAGGAAGCGTTTAACTACTTCTCCGTAATCAAGAGTCATCACGTTTCGTAGAACGTTTACGTCCGTTCGTTCTCTCGTCCTCTTTCGCCTCCAGAGAGGGAGAGAGAGAGAGAGAGAACCCGTCGGCCGGCTTGCGGCTATGAATTTCCAGCGGCTGGGATGTCTCTATTTAACGTCGTTGTAGTTATCAACCGTTCATCCGGCAATTATCCTTATTATTATAGCGTAATCGAGATGCCGAAACGCTCGTAACGTACACCATGCGCCTAACCTAACCTAGTGGAGGGCGACTACGGTCCGTACGTCCGTCCGCCCGTCCTTCGGCTGCTCCCCCCCGTCTGAAACCTATTCGCCACCTCTTTGCCCCGCTCTGGTACACGGTATAACCCTCTTTCTCATTTTCCGGGTAATCTTGTTCACGCTCTCTCCTCGCGCGGAGACGCGCGCGCACACCGTAATCTTCGTCAGAGCCGACCAATCTGCCGTAAATTCACCCAAAATGTAACGTCAAGCGGTAAATACGCGCGGACGCTCTTTCCCTCTCGTTCTATCCCCCCCCCCCCCCNTCTCGCTCATCCCGACGCTCTCCTGCACTTAACGCATTAACGCCGAGGAAAATTAGTATAGACTAACGGCGAGAGAGAGAGCCGTAAGCGGCTATTATTTGCGATTATAACACCTATACTTAAAGCGGACAAATTACAGGGAAGAGTCCGGATGACGGTGTGCGCAAATACGAGTTTACCCTCTCGCTCGGTGCGCACGATCGTCGCTATCACTCGCGTACGGTGTTATTATCAATTAGAAATGAGCGTCGTTAGTGGTCGCTTTTACACGTGTCCAGAAACGTCCGTTTACCTCGGAGATGTGATCCGACTCTTTTCAATCGAGTCGTACCGAGGGATGAGGTGTGTCTCTTTGGGTCGACGCGTTGAACCCAATAGTCACCGATGACCGAGACACTATAATACTACCATGTCATACACACACACACAGAGTTTCGTGTATATAAAATATAATTAATGTAATTCATATACCTAAAAAAATTAGTTGGCAATTCTACTGAAAAAATTTGTTAGCAATTCTACCTAAGAATTGGCGTCTAAAAGACTGGCCGCGCAAGATAAATGAGACGAGATGGAAGATACATGCGCGTCTCGACTCAAATTTCTTTACCGTGTCTTTGGTGACTCGGCCATCAATCGAGTCTCCGTACAATCGATGGAAATCAGCGCAACATTCAGCGTGTTAACGCGTTCGATCTTTAGCGTTTGTCGTTTCCGCGTGTGTACGCCGTAAAACTCGTTTCGAACCGAGGACACAATGAGAACAGGAATCCCACGCAATCGGCCTAACACGCGTACAACGACGACGACGACGACGAAGACGACAACGACCATTTCTTTCGTAACCTTTCCTTTCGAAAAGAAACACGCGATATATCACCGATTACTCGCCGGCCGGATAAGCGATAGACGGAATAGATGCTATTACGTAACCCGGGGATCCAATGTAAGGAGGAGGAGGAGGAAACGGCGCCACGGACCGGAGGAGCCGGCTCTCGCCGATGGAACGAACGATGGGCACAGGCGATGGTGTTGGGCGAGTTCGAGTCGACTCAGCCCGACCCGACTCGGTTTCAATCGGCTCTCCGATTCGATTCGGCGCGGCTTTAGGTCGCGGAGAAGCTCTTCGCCTGCACCCTTCCTCTCTCTCTCTCTTCCGGCTGCTGTATCCGTATGTATTAAATAAGTTGCATCGTTCGACGTAGTACAGCTCGTTAGAGGGTATCCAAAAGCCGCCGAAGTTCGACTATCGCGTTACTATCGTCCTTCTCTAGCTCCTCTCGCTGCTCCACCGCTGCCGCCGTTTGTTTTGTCGCAAGCCGCACCTCAGGCGACAGAATGAAATTCTCCCCGCGGGCGGATCTCGTCAAACTTAATTTACTTGTAGCTCACCGTTTCCCCCCGCCCGGGAATACTCCCGCGAGGGTGTCGCGAAGAAACGGAGAGAGAGAGAGAGAGAGAGAGGTCCTCGACGTCGTTCCTCCCACTGTTGTTTCTCGAAACAATCGGGACCGACTTTTCCCTCGATCAATGCACGATCGTATTAGCGGTTTATTTCGAGCCACTTTGTTTCTGCTTTTATTACGACACACAACGAGCGTGATCCTCTTTCTCTCTATCTCTCGTCTCTATCTCGCTCCGGGAGACGACGCTTCGCAGAACTTGGCACTGGGAATAACGGAGATATATCCTGTGCATACGGCAATTTTTTTCCTCCTCTTCGCCTCCGGCGTTTCTCCGTAGCGTATCGAGTTTCTATCCCCGAGCAGAGGAATTACTCGAGTAGATCGGGGGGATTTGGTACGTCGGAAAATATGGATTCGATTAATTATCGCTTCTTGATCTGCCGTGTACGGCTCTCTCTCTCTCTCTCTTTCTCTTTCTCGTAGATTAACCAAATAGATTTCGGGATTTCCAAGACCGGAGATACGGATATACTAGTAATTACTCGTAATAAATGCTCAGACGGTAATAACCGTTCAAACAATCGGACAGGCCGTCACAACGAGTTCGGGTCTCGCGAGATAAAATTGAACGTATCGCGAGAAATTATTAATTCGTACTAAATCCATTTTATGCGAAATCGTCACTTATTCATGGAGCTAAACGAGTTTCTGCGTCAATTAACCCCGATTACAGCGGCCGCACGCGCGCGCGACAACCGCTGCGATCATGTGTCCCCGTTGGAACGACAAAGTTCGCGCGCAAAGACAAAAGAACTCGGAAACCACCCCTGTGAACTCGTAGTTGCGTTCGCGTTTATTAAGGACCGGTGGTAACAGAGTCGGGAATCGACGCACGTGCGGGAACGATCACGCGGTAACAAGAGAGAGAGAGAGAGAAAGGGAATAGAAAGCGTGCGAGAGGGTGGGGTCAATTCGACCCCCGTTTGAAATGAAACCGAAAGGAAGAGTGAAAATCGCCGATCGCGTTGGATTTCCACGATTCGCCGGGACAATCGCGAGCATCGCTCGGAAAAAGGGAGACCGACCGACCGAGAGAAAGCGAGAGGACAACGATAAAAGCGCAGGACTCTCGCCACGGTGGCACGATCCTCGACAGGCAGGATATATTGGCAAGAGCGATGGATTAAAAGTTGCAAGATCCCCACCTTTCGCCGGTTTGTCCAGGGTGTAGAGCCTTGGCTGGCATAGGCAGAGAGAGAGAGTACCGGCGCCGCGCGGGCTCGGCTAATCGATACACGCGCGCGCGGCGCGAGACAACTAGCGAGAGCGAGCGAAAGAGGGTCGGACGAGCGGAGGGTGTCTAGGTGTTATTTTATCCCGGGTCTCTTCGGGCGCCGCGGAGGGTGAGCGAGATGGAGACAGAAAGGGAGAGAGATGAGTCCTGGGCGCGGGAGAAAGGGAGAAAGGGGACGAACGCCTGGCGGCGCGTGTGCGCCTAATTGACGAATTCCGCTTGGAAATTTTTGCCGCGCCATACGCGCCTAATAGACGACGCACACGCGTCACGAGAGAGTCGGTGGTCGGCCGAAACTCCGATCGCGGACGATGACGACAACGAGGATCCAATTCGCGCGTATTCCCGATGTAATCGCTATTCCGCGTGAAATTGCATCGCATAGCGTCGTGGTGCGACACGACGCGACGCGCGCGCTGCTTTATCTCGCGCGCTAACGAGCATCGCGCTGTTCATTCCTTCTCATTATCGCGAACTCGACTCTCTCTCTCGCGCGCGCGCCCGCCTTCCTACGGATATACGCGCGTTCGCGCGTGCATATCGGTGTAAAGAAGTTTATTAACGCGTAACGCCCGAGTGTACTAACTACTATACCGAGGTTCTTCGGCAACTCGCAATGCTTAGCCCCCGGTGGGTCTCAACAAAGCGAAATTTCGATTTTTGCCAGCGCGTAAAACTCCCGCGAGATGAACGTAACTATTTCCCTTTCTCTCCCTCACTATTCCATCTGTTAGGTAGCACGTTTGCATTATTCTCTCTCTCTCTCTCTCTCTCATCGATCTCGCACGAACGATTCATTGAAATTAATCTCGAACGCGTTAAATATACATGTACGTGTGTTAAATATACGTTATGTATGTTAAATATGGCGTAAGTATATGGAATACATTAATTACCTGATATATCGCAATTTGAATCGCACGCTGTTATAACCGGAAAAGAATCGAGTTTATATTTATTTAAAGATACGCGAGGAAGATAGGGGGGGGGAGAAAATCGACAAGTTTTCAGACAGCTAATAGTTCCAAAATATAATTATACGCGATCCAAATTCAATGAGATAAAAGCAATTAGATGCAAATTGGTATAAAATCGGCATGCGCTTAACGCGGTGGCTCGCCGGTATTAAATAAATCCGTATCCGTATAATCCGCCATTTCCGAACGGATCGTACAACTAAATTGCCGGAGAGAGCCTGGTAGTTCGCGCTCCCTCTCTCTCTCTCTCTCTCTCTCACAAAACGCGTAATAAAATGTGGTAAATAATTACTCGCGTGCGGCTCATTGTTAATGTTAAACAGTTCGGCCAGGCTACGGCCGCGGCTAATTCCACGGCACGCTGGGCAACGGATGCGCCTCCCCGCTCGGCGAAACTCGCGGTCAGGGCGCTACAAACAACCGTTCGAAATTTCCGACAGGAACTGGGCGTTATCGCCGCTTGTTTATACAGTTGTCGAGCAAACATCGCCGCATCCTTGCACCGGCGGAGAGAACGCCCGATACCGGCGGCGCCAGCAAGTACAGCCGCGCGAAAAGTTCCGCGAGTCGAAGATGTAAAACTTTAGGAGGACGGCTCGCGCTTTCCGCTCGAGAAAGCGCAGTGACCCACCTCCCACCTTCCCTTTGCCTCCGCACCGTAGAACATTCGGATATCGATCGACATGGATCGGACGTGTGACGCAATTTCGCCCGTTTGCTCCCTAATTTCTCCCGTCGATGGCAGATAAATACAGCGTCGAATAAATATAGCGAACGGACGACGGCGGTTACTCTCGCGCACCCCTTTCGAGAAAACGGGAAAATGAGCGGTTAATAGACCAGAACCGTCGGGCACAAGTGCCAATTTGGCCCCTTATTCTTACTTTCGCTCACCGAGGAATTATCTTGATGTTATTTTCATTATTTGAGATTATATTCACATTTAAAATGATCAAAAGTCAGGGAAAACCTATTAACACAATACACAAATTCAGAAGATTAGTAACAATTTTAAGGATCAGCGGAGGCAAAATCGCACCATCGGCGGTTTTAGTGTTAATCACGCTGAAATTAAAGCCCTTTTCGGCGCTGAACGTATTTTCGTTGTGAAAAGTTATTCGTCAACAGAAAAATGGCGATACGCACGGTGTTATTATCGCTTCGGCCCCCCAAGAGGGTTGATAAATAACGCCAATAAGCTTTCCTTGTTCCTACGATGCTTATCTTTTTTGTTTGGCGTTGTAAATCTTGATAGGACTTGGATATTCAATTGCGATAAGAAGGTAAAGGCGAGAGATAGCGGTTGTATAAACATCAACAAAGACTTAAATTCCCCTCCTCACCTTGGATTCGGTACAATAACAGAGCTAAGCCGACTTGAAAAAGAGAAGGCGCTGACAGATTCAAGGTGGAAAACTCGCGTCCCGGACGAGTGTTATCATCAAAACAGATCTCTCAGCACTTGCGAGACTCAGGCCGATATTTATAGCCGTAAATTACCCACGATCTTTGATCGAGAGCATAATTAACATGTTGACCGTTGTGTGATTGATTTCCGTTGATTATATAAAAGCTCAACCGATAATTGGATTATTGAGGATATATAAATGGGATTCAAAACGCGTTATATCCGTTTCATTGCTTTCGTTATTGACCGCAGAACCGATTTTTCCGATGCAATTAATTATACTTTACACGCAACCTTAATGAGACGCGGTAGTGTCGCAGCAGCGCCTCGGTGACCGTCACGGTGTTCAACGTGTTAATTACAGATTCGTGTTCCTGAATCGTTATTCGGCCATTTAGAACGACTCTTTTTGTCTTGTACAAAACAAGTGTTACGGATTCACGGATAATCCGAGATTCATGAAGTCATGATTATTTATTAAATGATGACGAGCTTCGCCAATGCCGGTCTCTAATTTTCGACTCAGTGTATTTGCTCGCTCTCGGCAAGCTCGTTAAGGTCGGAAACATCCTGCGTAAAAAATGACTCGACGCACCTGGAAATATATGACGTAAAGAAATATGGGGCAAGGTGGGGTCGTAGGGTAAGAGATGGAAAAATGCTGTGTGGAAATAACTATGCAACTATAGACTCGTGTGTGTATAAAAGAGAGAGAGGTGAGTCAACGGGTTAGTCCACGACGAACAATAGCAGAGGCTATATACGCTGCAAGTTCGAACGAGTACACGGAAACCAGTAAATCTGATATAATTTTATGAATTGTTTGATGCCGTGCCAAACAATTCGTGTTTGTGGTACGATACTGAAAGAGGTAAGTAAATCACACGTAATATGTTATATTTTATAATAGATTAGTCTTTCTGTCAATTCAACTCTGTTATTCTATTATTATCTAATTACTCACGTACTATTTGAGGCAAGGAGTCAACTGAATGTGGTGAGATGAAAATATTATTATTATTTGTTCAATAAACGGGAAATTGAATATTTTCTTTAGAGTAAAAAGGTACATAGGTTGTGACACTTGTAACGCAATGCATAAACAAAAAGAGAAAAAGAAAGAAAAAATACACAAAAGTTTCGTTATTTCAAAGTAAAAATCGTGTTAATTTAGTTCTAAGAGATTCGTGAAATATATTGAAAGAATCTATTAATTCAAACATATTGGCTGATGTAAAAGCTGACATTAATGAGCTTTCTATTCTATCCTTTATTTCTTTGATTGTTGATTATGAAAACGTATTAATAAATGCTTCGGTTAATACAGTTTTGCTTTTATCAAGCCTTTTCCCTGGCGTTCTTACCTCGCATTCCCCTATCTCGTTGGCCGCGTTCTGCGCTCTCCAACTTGGCTTACCGAGCTTCCTGCTTCTTGGCCGCCTCGACGCATAGCAAACGTTAAATATGTCTTTCTGATTCCAACTACCATTTCTCTCATATGAACGTCACGTATGTTGTTTCAGCTTGAGAATCAGAAAGGCATATTTGGCGTTCGATACGCGTCCAGAATACAGCCCCAGGGCACTCATTGGCACTGACAGTGACGCTCGCGTGAGATACAACGACTCGATCGTAGGAACGCGTGTTAACTAACCCGGACGCCGACGAGAGCCCGATTCGACATCTCAAGAGCAAGCGAAATATTTCGATCGCCCGGCGGGAATTGTAAACTACTCACGTGTCGCGTCTGTCCGCTCGAGACGTAATGACGCGGTCACGGAGAAGTACGGACACGTACGTGATGCGCACGAATACCAAGACACTGAACTTCGACAAAGTCACCTCCCAGCGATCAATGGCGAGTATATCCCGGTGGCCGAGAAATCGGGATGGCAGACGAAAATATTTCGGATCTTACAGACGTCAACAAAGTTACGAAAACGGCACGTAACGGAAATTTCGCCCGTGGCTCTCGACAGTTGAGCACGGTTATAAAATAAACTGCGTTTCTGATGGATTTGTAACTTTTTGTGTGGCAATAATGAACACCTCTAACCACGATGACAATGCAAGATGCGAAACGCAGTCGGTGACTCCTTTTTGTCACCTGTTTTGAATTTCAAAGTCTTATCGAAATTTTTAACGCCGTTAGGAAAAAGTGACAGAAATTGAGAAAGAAAAAACTTTGTCCGTTTATTTATGCATTCACGTATTAATCTTTGCTAGACTGTTTAATACTTGCTTATCGCAAAACTCTGTACGTCGAGTTACATAATGCGTATATTGCTTACTGAGATGAAAAATTGAGAGAAATTAAATGCAGGCGAATTATTGAAATAATCGGATATTAAATATTTAATATTAAATAAATCCCTTTTAAGCCGTATTACGCGCGACGGACGACAGAAAATCGAACGATTATCTTCGAGCTTTTCCACGAGCGTGCGTTTTCCGGAGCTGTCGGAAGAACGAAATCGCGACGACATTACGGATTCTTCGTCCGTGAACGTCGCGTCGAGAAAATCGTTGCCGTTGTTCGAAGATACCGGCGTCCGTTGCCAAAATCTCGTCGCAGACGAGAGACGCGCCAAGAAAAGTGTAGCGTGCGAAAAATCGAGTGACGCGGATTGCTCCGCACAATCTTTTGTGTTTCCGAACATACCCATGATGTAAACGTAACGTTCATTAACTGAGAAAAAAGTGTTACGTATTTACGACTGTAATTGCTATTGTCTTTAATTTAGTATTATTTTGTTTCATAGTAGTTATTTACGTATATCAGAATTGTATTTCATTAAGATTACAATTGCTTGCGACTCTATAAATATAATTAAATATAATAAAAGTCTATTCTATCTATCTATCTATCTAAAGTTTAAAGTCTATTTAGAAAAATCTATTCTTATATATTTATTTATTAAATGGGAAAACCCTACTTTTCACAATAAATAAAGACGCATGACTGGTATATACACAGACTTAAGATAGAGCATAGAAAAGGCTAGCTATAATCAAAGTTGAAGAATTATATATAAATATAAATCATCCACATGACGCAACCATCAACATTAAAAGAAACGCAAAATGATAACGGTAATAACCGAGATAGCAAAATACCATTTTTACGGTATAAAAGTTACTATATATAACATTATTAGCGACAATAATTACATGCATATTGTTACTATTATTTTTGGCCAGGACAACAAAAGGATTAGTTGACGCCACAAAAATAACTATAAATCCTCGTGAGATTAACCGTTTTTTTTTTTCTTTCAGTACCTTTTCTTTCGTACCTCCGAGTACCACCGACTTTACTGCGTGCGTACGCCTTGGAAGGTTGCAAATAAAGACATCGGGTTATACGATCGTAGTCCGTGCGTCGAACGATCGGTGGGGTTAATCTTAACGAGGAAATCATATTCGATCGGAGCGCGGCTTGACAAAGAACGACGGCGGTTCCACTCCCAAAGGAGACTCCTAAAGCCTTGTAACGAACTCGCCGAAGCGAGAGCGAGAGCAAGCGAGCGAACGAGCGGGCGGCGGGTGGCACGTGTTGTAAAGAGCGCAAGGTTATAACCATTTAATAGCCCGGCCAATAATGAGGGGTGTCCGGGGTTCCGAACTAGTTCTCGGCTCCGAAGCCGAGGAAAAAGTGTAGGAACGGGGCGCGAGTGGAGCCGTGAAAGAGCCTGCTTTTTCGACTGTCGCTCCGCCGACGAGAGGGGTATACAAGGGGCCCGAAGGGGATCGAAGGGGGACCAGGGGGCGGACAGATGTATGCACCACGTGGTGCGGTGCTATGTGTCAGAGAGGCATAGAAAATGGGCGAGTCGGGGTGCCCGAATAGTCCGTTCGTTAGATCATATAGTGGAGCCGCCGCGCGCGCATTTGTTCCCGCTACACTTTTATATCCCGCTTCCTTCTTAGCCACGCAGGCAGGCAGGCAAGCAGGCCGGTATGCATGCGCGACACGCGAACGAGAGGATCGAAGGGGAGAAGGCGCGCGCGGTAAGTGAAAGCCGATAGACTTTCTTACGCGAGACATATAATTACTCGTCAATGGATTCTGCACGAGGGAAACGAGCCGCGTGCGCCCACCACGCGAATCGATTAGAGCACAATCGCGCTATAAATGCCGCTGCGCGCGCTTATATTTGTGTGAGCGTTATTATATTCGAATCTTTCAATCTGTCCCGTCGATGTGTTTTCTCGTGCGAGCGTCAGCGTAGTGTTTTGCGGCAATCTTCCGAGCGGATCGCACGGCGATTGATTTTATGAACACGGAATTATACGAGGTCCCGCGGAATAAGAGGAAGGGAATTTTATAAAAGGATATCTTATGAGAAATTATACAGGAATCTGTGAGAGGAAAATAAGGTATCTTACGGTAAAGGGAGAAGGAAATTTTCGGAGAAACAGAAGAAATTACACGAGATTCTATTGAAGGAATAGGAAATTTCACAAGAAGCCGGAGCGACGGTTATATCTCGTTTCCGACACAAGAAACTCGACTCGATAAGGTTTTCCATCTTCTTTTTTCCTTCGCTCTTTTTTTTTTTTTTACGATTTCTTGCCCCTACTCCGATGCCCTCTTACATTCCCATTCCCAATTGGTTCTACCGTCTCCGCATCAAATCAATTATCACGGGGGCTATAATTGCCTGTCACCGTCTGCGTCTAGGATTTCTCACAAAATAGAACCTGTGTTTACAAGCACTCGCTCTTGTCGCGTTCAGCGCCAAAAATATTACTTGTAAATGCACTGCACGCGGACACACACACACACACATCCGTGAAACAACGCGACGCGACGATTATTTATACCGACAGCCCGATGAATAATCAGAATCCGCCGGCGAGGCGTCGCGCCGCTTTTTAACGACCCGTTCGATACGCTCGCCCGTTATATCGCGCCGACACCGAAGTGACATCCCACTAAAAACGTAACGTAGCGACTTCCCAGTCTTCGTCTCGATATCACGCCTCTCCGAGACAGATAGAGAGAAAGAGGGGGGAGAGAGAGAGAGAGAGAGACGAGGCAGAAGAGACAGCGGGCACGTTAGCCTTAATGAAGATTAAATAGCAGCGACATTATACCTATTACCACCTATTTACTCCAATTTATCTTCATTTTCTCCCGTTATTCTTTGGCGCTCGTCCCGCTGCCCCGCCGCCGCCGTCACCGACGTTCGGCACCGCAAGGTGCGATAGTGTTGCGTTGTTACAAACACCGAGCGATAACGTTTAAGGGGTTTAAGTATCGCCTGTCACGATGCTAATCTGTCAACGTTCCGGCGTGTCTATCTCGACGGGGTTGGCCCGGGGAGAGTTCCGTGAGCGGCTCCGGGTTTTCTTACGTTTCGCTTGCTCTACGAGAGAGACTTCTTCGTTTCCCTTCGCCGCGAAAACACTTTGTACGCACACACTCCGGAGAGAGGAATCGTTGTACTTTCTATACTTTTAATCCGCAACGTGTCGTCGGGGGCGCGGATAATTACGGCGTTACAACTTACGCTACGCTCGCGCTAACCTTATTTAACTTCGACTTCGGACACTTTTTTCCCTCCGAACTTTATTTTAATCCGAAGTTCGCCGAGTCAAACTTCTTCCGAGAGCAGAGCCCAATTATAAATTCATAGGGTATGTTAAAAAGAAACATTTCTTCGAATCCCTGTCAAGGAGAAGGCCAGACTCTGACGCGATACTATTTCGTATGCCGCGCGACATCGCACCACACGTCGCGTCGTCTCGTCTCATCGGGGATAATCTAGCCACTAGTCACGAGGGATCATCCTCTCCATCGCTTTAAAAATATATCCGGGTCAACCGCACGCTGTGTCGTGCGTTCCTCGGCTGCGGGAAACGACCGCTCCCCTTCGCGCTCCTATTCATTGAATAAAAATCGAGCAAGAAGAGCCGAGGGTCCCAGAGCGCGGGCGAATTTGGTCGCGCGACTGCAATCGAGTTAGATTGAAGAAAAAATCAGATCGACGGGACATTCGCGACGTCGACATCGGATCCGGGATTCACGGACTGACAAAAGTGCACTGAGAGAAATCCATTTAGTAGACGACATTTTTATTTGAATATGGACAAACAAATGGTTCTGGTCGTGAGAACCAAAGTTTCGTTCTCTGAATGGAGGATTAGCTTCTCTGAAAGGGAAATTAAACAAGTTTAGTTCAGAGAATCAAATTTTGGCTCTCACAACAAAAAAAGATTAGTTTACCCTTATCCAAGCAAAAATTTTGTTTCAGTCAACTAAGGGTCAATAATTACGTCACGCCACGAAAGGGGGAGTCTATTAGCTTATATGACAGCTATGATAGCGGGAGGGGGGGGGGGGTTAA